>NC_142938.1:11848837-11858837 GCF_046866305.1 Octopus bimaculoides
CACCTCCGCCCGACCTTTTAGGGACAGCTTCCTCTCGGACCATTGCCGGCAGAGAGTGGCCACCCTACTCGTTATCTCGTCCCAGTTCTTCTCCGTTTGCAGGTCCGGACCGAACCAGACTCCGAGCAACTTGACCGGACCGTCCGTCCAGCGTCCCACTACTGAGGCGCTGCCGGACGGTATGGGCTTGCTTCTCCAGGTGCCGAGCAGCAAACCCACCGACTTATCCCGGTTGATTTTCGCTCCCGTCACCGCTTCGTAGTCTTTCAGCGTCTCGCCGACAAGCTCGATGTGCTCGTGGCTAGACGCTATGACGGTGACGTCGTCCGCGTATGCCGACACGCTCGTCCCGCACCCCAGTTCTCGCGGGATGCCCCTCAGCGTCGCCAGCTTCCGCAGTAGTGGCTCGAGAGTCAATACGTACAGGAGCGGCGACAGGGGGCATCCCTGACGAACCGAACGTGCAATGTCGAAGGGTCCCGATAGACGTCCATTGACGCGAACAACCGAACGGATGCCTGTGTACAAGGCAGCCATCCAGCCGCGGAAAACGGGACCGAAGCCGGCCGCTTCGAGGACGGCCTCCAAGTATCGATGGTCTACCCTATCGAAAGCTTTCGATTGATCCAAATTGATCAGGGCCCCACCCATGCCAGGTTTCTTAACTACCCTCTCTATGATGTAGCGCATCAGATGGAGGTTGTCATGGATGCTCCGGCCCGGCACGGCGCACGTCTGCTCCGTGCCGACCAGTTTCTCGATGACAAGCGCCAACCGCTTGGCTAACACCTTGGCCAAAATTTTCATGTCTGCATTGAGCAGAGTGATGGGCCTAAAGTTATCTATGGCGTCCCCCTTGTTTGGATCTTTCTTCAGCAGCGTTACCGCTCCTCGGCTCACAAAACCGGGAATGCTCCCGTTCTGCTGCCAGTTGCAGTACACGACCGCCAAGACTTCTCCAAACAAGTCTGGCATACAGTTGTAAAGCTCGTAGGGCAGACCATCCAAACCCGGAGATTTGTCCGTCGAGCAACCCGCCATCGCGTCCCTCACCTCCTCCGCCGTGATGACCCCTTCGCAGCACTCCGCCTCTCTTGCCGAGAGTCGTGGCAAGCTGTGCAGGTAGGCACTAAAGTCCACCCTGCCTTCTCGCTCGCCACTCCTCCCGAACAGTCGGGCAAAATGCCGCTGAAACGCCTCGCACATCTTGCTCGGCTCGAGCAATTCGCGCCCCTGTTCGTCTACCAGAGACCGGATGGTGGCTCTGTTACCCCGCTGCGCCTCCGCCACCCGGGCCTCTCGTGCGGCTCCAACACCTTCATTCCTCAGAGCACGCATCCTTGCCCTGACAGCACACCCTTCGTGTTTAGCATTGAAGTGTTGGTCGAGGGCCAACCTCGCCGCTAAAACGTCGGATGCGATGCCACTTCGCAATGCCTCTTCTAACTTTATCACTAGCTCCCCCTCTTCTCTGTTCCTCTCTACAGCTAGTGCCCTGCTATACCTTATTGCTTCCGCCCTCACTGCTCTCTTGAGGGCAAACCACCATTTGTTGTTGACGATGGCTCCCGTCAAAGCCCTCTTTACTAACGTGCTAATCCGGTCTCTGAAAACCTGTCTCGACGGGAAAGACGCGTTTAGTTTCCAGTAACCGGGACCCTGCCTATGCGCCTTATCTAAGTCTAGCGTACACGTCACAAGTTTGTGATCCGTGTAGCTGACTATGTGGAACTGTGGACATCCTAAACTATCTCTATCTCTTGTCCTACACACTATCCTATCTAGATACGATCTCGACGACCCAATGCGGTTGCTCCAAGTCCACGTTGGCACATTTGGGTGGTCGAGTCGGTACCTGTCAGACAACTGGAAGCGTCTGAGCAGGTCTATGAGGCTTTTGCATCCCCTTCTACTTTTGTCACTCCCCACGTAGTCTAGATGCGTGTCCAAGGTAGCATTCCAATCCCCCACTAAAAGTAAGGGACGAGACGTTCCCAGGAATACTTCTAGACGTCGAAAGAAGTCTGACCGACCTGTTAAAGGAGGCACATAAACTGCCAGCAACCGAAAAGCGCCTCCATCGCTGCCGTCCACATCTAGGACAACCAGTCTACCCTCCGGGTCCGTAAATATCGTCTTTACTTGGAGATCCAGACTCTTGCGAAAAAGAACCGCCGTGCCACTACCGCCCATCCTCGGCAGACAGGGAGAAAAATAAATGTTAAACTGTCCGCCAAACATGGACTTTAGGGCCCGCGGTTCATGGAGTCTGGTCTCACTAATGGCTATGATATCCAAATTGTGTGACTTGATGTCATTTAAGAGGTACCCTTGTTTCCAAGGGGACCCTAAGCCACGCACATTCACACAACCAATCTTCACCATGATTCTATTTATACGTGTGCTTTAAAGCACAAAACAAAAGAACAGAGTGTTACTTGCCGTTAGAAAGTTTTGTTTCCTCCTTGGATTTTTCACCAAGGAGGCTATTGTACAATTTCTTGCACAAATATTTCTGGAATCCCCCTACCGAGTTGGGGTAGAGGGATTTTATTGTGTTGTGTAATGCTGGTGTTACATGAATAATTTTAATGTGTTTTGGCGGTGTTGTACGTGGGTGGTTGTTGGTTTTGATATCGTTATTTGTGATGTTTGTTTTAGAGTTGATGTAATTCATCAACTCTGTGTTTGTACTGTCTATTGCTGTTAGCATTGTTTTTTTTATATTACTATTGGTGTTAGTAGTATTTTCGGGAGATGTGAATCTCCCTGCTTTGTTTGTGTTTGCATTTTGTTTTGTTTTCTTCTTACTGCGCTTCCTCTTTCCTTTCGTAGCTATTTTCCACTCCTCCCCACTCTCTTCATCGGATGATGGGAGATCTGAGGAGTCAGAAAGAGGTAACGGCAAATTTTGTGCGTCTGTGTGTGTTTCTGTGAATGTTTGTGTTGCTGTTTTTATTGATGTTGGCTCCTTGTTATTTATGTGTGGTGTATGTGATATGGGGGAGGGAGAGGCAGTCTTGGAATTTTCTTTTTTTTCTTCTGTTTTTGCAGTTTCTGTTGTCTTTTCTGTTGTGGTTATTGCTGATATTTCTGTTGTTGTTTTTTGCGTTGCTGGTGGTGTTGGTAGTAAGGTTTTTCTGTTGGGGGTATTTGGTAGTTGCTTCTGTTGTTGTTGTTGTTGTTGTTGTTGTTGTTGTTGTTGTTGTTGTTTTTGTTTAGCGGCCAGAGGGCAGTCCTTTTTCAGATGTGCGTCGCTGTTGCATAGGTAACAGCGAGGTCGCCTGCCCTCTACCACCACATACAGCTTGTGGTCCTCTGCCAATCTAATGTTTGGAGGAATTTTCTGTGAAGCCTCCTCCGTGATGTGGAGAAGGATTTCCAGATTTTTCCCTCCCCAGTTCTTTTCCTCTCCGACCGTAATCTCCAAAATATTTGCCTCCTCCATTTCCAGGCACACGGCCGATATCAGCCATTGGGTGTCCACCTCCGATGGCACATTTTTTATCATAACTTTGGTCACTCTCTGTCCTAGATAACTCGGTATCATTACCAAGTCATCTGTGCGGAGAGAGAGTGTCGAAAATTGTTTAGCTAAATTTTCATCCAGAAACCTTACTTGCACCGTTCCGAATTTCCTTCCCCAGGTGACATGATTCTGATAAGGCCAAATTTTTCTAAGACAAACTTCAATTTTATCTGTGCTAACATTTTCTACACGTCTGGTTTTTGTGTTTACCAGTTTATAAATGATGCACTTTTTGTTTTTCATTTCTATAATATCTTTTGGGATGTTAATTCTGACATCATCTCCTTCTTTCGTAAGAAGGGATTTTGTGTCTTTTATTTGTTTTTGTGTGAATGTCACTGTTGTTCTTTTTTCCTTTAGAGCATTTGCGAAATTTGTTTTTGTTGTGCTGGCGGACATGTTCTTCTGGATATTTTTGTTTATGTTGGTGTATGTACTGCCTGGTTCAAAGGTGGTGGTAGTGGCAGCAGAGTTTGTTGAACAGGTGATGGTGTCATTGCTGACGGCCGATAACTTTACTTCCTTGTTGTTGCTGTTGTTGTTGTTGTTGTCGTTGTTGCTGTTGTTGTTGTTGTTGTTGTTGTCGTTGGTGGTGATGATGGCGTCAGCAGCAGTGGTGCTTACGTCAGAGACATTTGTGACGGTTTTCACGCATGGTTTTGTAACCTTGGTTACAGTTTTGTTTTTGTTGTTGGTGTTGGTGGTGTTGGTGGTGGTGGTGGTGGTGAGAGGGCTGTTAGTAGCTGTACTCACAGTCTTTGTGACGTTTATAGCAACTGCGTTCCTGTCACTGCATGCGCACGCGCTATTCTGTTCTTTTTTCTCTTCTGGCATCTGAAGCCTCGGGAAATGCTTGTCAAAAGAACAAGACAAGCGTTCCAAAATTATGTTTCTCGACATTTTTTAAATGTCAAGAAGGAAATTTTTGTATTTTGCTAGGGCCGAAACTGCCCCTGGGGGTCAATTCCTGCCCTTGAAAATACACACAAATGAAGCCTAGGTGCTTCGCAACAAAATTATTTAAAAATTCCAACAAAATGTGGACAGTAAAAGGTCAAATAAACGTTTACCTTCGCAGCCGATGTGACAGCACGTCCGTGAGAAGAGATAGATAGATAGATAGATAGATAGATAGATAGATAGATAGATAGATAGATAAACAGACAGACATACGGACGGATGGATGGATGGATAGATGGATGGATGGATGGATGAATGTATAGATAGGCAGACAGAAATAGAGAGGTACAAACAGATAAACAGACAGACAAGTAGAGAGACAGACAGACAGACAGACAGACAGACAGATATAGACAAACAGACAGACGAACGGAGTGAGATAGATAGATAGACAGACAAACAGCTAGCTAGCTAGCTAGCTAGCTAGATAGATAGATAGATAGATAGATAGATAGATAGATAGATAGATAGATAGATAGATAGATAGATAGATAGATAGATGTGTAGGTATGTCTATATGATTTCGTGAACGATTTGTGTTTCTAAACGATATAATGTACCTACTAAATGAAGTAGAATGTGTATATCTTCATTCAAATTGAAGCTTCATGGATCTTAACTCTATGATTTTTTTTTATCACGTTATCGATACGTGGAACAAATAAAGTGTAGTAATGTTACTACATGTGTATGCGAAGTAAAATTGTGTAGCAACACCAAATGGTGGTGCCTCAGCATGGCCACAGCTCATGAGCTGAAACTAGATAAAATGAAAAAATGAAAATATATATATATATATGCATACATATTTCTATATATATGTATGTATGCATATATATATATATACTTTGATATAAATATACACATATATACGTATATAAATATATATACATATATATAACACACATATATATATATATATGTATGTATACATATACATCTATATATGTATGTATATATACACACACACATACATTTACTTATGCACTCATAAATACATTCATACCTATGCACATACACAAACATAACGTCATATACAATATATACAAATATATATATACATATACATATATATATATATATATATAAATATATATATATATATATACATATACATATACATATATATATATATATATATATATATATATATATATATATATATATATATATATATATATATATATATATATATATATATATATATATATATATATACATACATACATATGGGAGAATATTCGCAAAGTCATTCACTGGTCGAAATATTTTTGCCGAAATCCTTTAGAAAATTCGTCACGCATTGCTCTATTGAAATTGCCAAACTCACAACATGTAATATATTTATCTATTCATCTATTCTTCAACAGAAGTCCGTCATATCCTTATGTCTTTTTAACCATTTCCCTATAGGCCAATGTATACAATATGATCTTTAATAGAAATAGCGTTACGTTGAACTACCATTGCTGTGTAAACTTCTCTGCATCTATAGTCCAATATATATGGTATAAAAAAAATACTTTTTCGAGTACAAAAAAAACTTCTCCTCCTTATGTATTTCTCACAACTCTAACATCTGTTCTAATAAAATTATGTTTCTTTCTGAGCACTGGTTTATAGAGCTAAGGTTCTCTGCGAAATAACAAAGAAATAAGGGTTTACTGGAGATCCCTTTGAAAACGGTTACGGCAAAATATGTATGTATACAAACACACAGAAGCATGCTTCGCTGCAGCACACTCCGAACATATCTGGAGTTTAACGGATAATACCATCATGGTTTATAAGATCCGGATCCATCGAAGAATATGTGACCCGTGTATTAATTCTTCAATAAGATTTGATCTTTACGTATCTTATTTTAGCATTTTTTGCCATTTTGAACAAACATCGGAATTATATAATTTTGGCAGATGCTTCCTTAGCTTCTTATTCAGGAATTTCCGAATAAAACAGTTCTTTTTTCTTTTTTCTTCTTTTTCATACATAATCAGTTTACTATTTGGTGAAAGATGGTCATAAAATGAAAAAGAATATTTAATTATTCATCGATACAAAAACTTCAGTCATAATGTACACAGTTCTTACTTAGAAATGTGCTTGACCTGTAAAAGTGAAGACGAGAGAATATCAAATACTTTTCCAGAAGATAGATAAATGCATCATGTGTTCAGTGCATGATAAGTGAACGGATGAAAGTGGGATGCATTTTGTAACGGTTTTCAAACAACCTATTAAATCTCGATAGCTAATCACGTTTCGATAAGGTTACGATTACTTACGCAACACACACACACACACATACATACGCGCATGCACAAACACACACATATAAAAACTCACTCACAACTCACATCTAATCAGCCACATACGTATATATCAGAAATTTAATAAAAACACAGGCAGAAAATTTTACAAAAGCATAACAAATAGAAAATTGGTAGCTTATTCCTCATCAGTCAAAGTCCAAAAGATCATTACAATTTTGCACCTTTAACGTTATATATATGTAGGTGTGCGCATGCGTGCACGCATGTGTGTGTGTGCACGCGCGTATGTGTTTGTGTATGTATGTAGGTATGTATGTATGCATATTATGATGTTACTTCTATGCATCGTTCGTTTAAGGATTTGTGTATGTGAAATTCAGAGTGAGAAACCATTCAGTTTCTAATAAATATTGGCGCGCGCGCGCACGTGAGTGTCCGTGTGTATGTGTGTGCGTGTGCATTGTGTGTGTGAATGTGTCTATGTGTGTACATAAATATATGTGCATATCTTGTAATGCTGTACAATTGATGAAAGAAGT
The DNA here is from genome assembly GCF_046866305.1 of Octopus bimaculoides. Classification (NCBI taxonomy): domain Eukaryota; kingdom Metazoa; phylum Mollusca; class Cephalopoda; order Octopoda; family Octopodidae; genus Octopus; species Octopus bimaculoides. The sequence goes on from NC_142938.1 coordinate 11,856,139, forward strand.
AAGTAGCTCAGTGTAAACCATCAACGTTTCGAACAAAGTACTTTGTCATGTTTTTTTCTGTTCATATCGCAATGTTGTTCCCTTTGTCATTAACACTATCATAAATACAGCAAATTCATTGTTAGACTCTTGATCATTTGTAACCAATGGTACTAATTTCCGGAAAAATATTTAAAAAAATACAGTAATAATAATAACAAATATGTAAAAATATCGTTTGTGAATTTGGTTTGCAAAATTCTTTATGCGAGTTCGTGTGTTGAAGCATATATATATATATATATTACATACATACACAAACATATATATATATGTCATACGCTGGTTTCATAAACAGTCATTTTCACTTTTATTATATATATATATATATATATATATATATATATATATATATATATATATATATACGCGCTGTTATTTCTAGTAGGTTATGTGGTCTCGTGCACAGTCACATCAATGACACGTAATCGGATATCTCTTGCGTCGTGTCATCAATCAATTCTTAATACTGGAGCAATCATGTCTGAAAAAAAAAGACAAAAACAAAAAAAAAAAGACAAAGAAAAATTAAAAAACTGAACATCTAACAGGAACTTCTGCCGCCATCGTAAAAGCATTCCATTGATTAGACAAACATAGCTTTCTAGTTTTATCCCTTTTGTTTTCTGCGATGTTGTCTTTTATTCCCTCTTGATATTTAATCCATATTAGCATTAACTAACATTTCCTGGGAGACAGAAAAAGAAAAAAAGATCGAAAAAGAGAGAGAGAGAGAGAGACGGGTGAGTGTGGATGAGAACGGATAAGGGGGAAAGGAGTTAAAAATAATTATTTTAAATAAGCCCTATATAATTTTCTTTCCTCTTTGTCTTCTTTATTTCCCCCCCCCCTCCCCCCATTCTTTTTTCTTTTTTGAAACTATCACAAGCTGTTACAGATATATCGTTCACATCTTTATCTCTCCTTTAATGTGTAAATCGTATTCGAGCTTGACAGAAATTCGAGTTTTCAGTACAATGCCATTCTCATATTTCCACAAGTGTTTGTGACACATGCTTCAAACATAGGTCCTGTTTCTCTTTTGTTCAATGTTTTTTTTTTTTTTTCAATAATGTATTATCATTATAATTATCATTATCATTTTCTGTTTGTTTGATTGGTCGTGAGTAAACTCTAATCTTAGTATTAAACGCTTCAAATTATCGTTAAGTATTAAGCAAGACTTCTTTATATTTCAGTAATGAAAGAGTTGGACGGTGTCTGGTTAAAGGAGGCATTAAACTGACGTTCATAGAAAGTTAATGTCGACAGGAATGACGATGGTTCTTTAATGTCATATTCAGAATTCATACTAAAACCATCCTGGTACGTTTCTGAAGCTTAGATTATCGACATTCAATAGAAAGCATAACGATAGGAGGATAATTTGAATGAGATTTTGTGTCCGAAACTAAATTTACGGCTTTAAAATAATGAATAGGACGACGGCAGTGGTGGTGGTGGTGGTGGTGATCATGATGGTGGTGGTGGTGATGATCATGATGATGATGATAATGATGATGATTGTAGTAATAATAATAATAATAATAATAATAATAATAATAATAATGATAATAATAATAATAATAATAATAATAATAATAATGATTATGATAATAATAATAATAATAATAATAATAATAATAATAATAATAATAATAATAATAATGATGATGATGATGATGATGATGATGATGATGTCGCCGGCATTATTATCATCGCCGTCGTCGGTGATGCCAACGACGCTGTCGTCGTAACCCTCGACATCGTCGTAGCCATCTTTATCATCACCATTCTCCTCCCTATCATCATACGCATCATCACCACCAGCGCCATATTAATAATCATCATCATCGTAATCATCCTCATCCTCATCATCGTCATCTTCGTCACCATCATCATCATCGTCGTCGTCGTAGTAAGCATGAGTATGAGGTTCTTCTTGATATCTTGGATATGACTATTTGCGGCCATCTCTAAAGCTTTGAACCATCACCTTAGTATAAAGCAGTGTTTGATGTGTAAGAATTTGATCTTTAGTATATCTTGATAATATAAGAATAGGAGAAAACTGGGGTGGAAAGCCTTGATGGTTACCATTGGAAGGCTTTGAATAAGTGTTTGCTAGACCAAGATAGACTAGGAATTAAAATAATAACTGTTAGGACGTATTAGATCGCAAGTCTTTGGGATCGGCTCTGACAAGAGAAACCAATAAATCAACTGCTCCATCATCATTTGGAGTTAAACCACGCACTACATTTCGCTTATTGTCTAAGCTATAATTCTTAAAGATTCAAAGACAAAATGGCAATTCTAGATTGTTCGACACCCTGTTCTTTCAAGAAAGCATAACTTCATTTTATACGTTGATTGACTTCTGAACATCCCAGTACACAGAAAAAGAACCGAAGATAAAAAAAAAAAAGTGAAACGCGTCCAGCACCAACGAACACTACAGCCAAACAAAAAGAAAAGAACAAAGATAAAAGCTCAGAGGATTGTTTGCATAAAAGAATTAATACTATAACTATTCCTATCTTCGTATATTTTGTCAAGTATTGTTTAAGATGCGTCTCAAATTATGAAGGTGAAAGACGTTTGAGACGCTGCTCTTGTCTAGAGTAGAGGCTCCACGTCTCACTGCCACAAAGTAGAGT
>NC_142938.1:11878837-11886337 GCF_046866305.1 Octopus bimaculoides
AATCCGTGTTGCTTATTTTTATATATATATATTTGTGTGTGCATGTATGTATGTATAAATGTTTGTATACTGTTAATAAGGCTTCTTCTACTAAACTTCTAAGTCACAGTCAACAACACTTTAACAGTGAATAAATATTGTGAGAATACTCTGCCAACCAAACAATCAATTAATCAAAAGTCGTTGGCATGTTTCGTAACAGGAGCAAACAGTCTGAGATATGTGATGTAATCAGATAAAAGGGTTTCGAGATATTACATAAACCCGTACAAATATTCACGATAACGGTGCACGCGTGCACACACACACATACACACACACATATTTATGAGTATGTATGTGTACGGATATATGCATGCAAGGATAGTTACATGCGTACAGACATAAATACATAGACATACACTCAGATATGCATAAGCAAGAATGCGATGAAATATGGATGACCCGTACGCCGAGACGCCTTGTAATTATGTGAGCACGCGTAATATTATGAATACACATATGCATATATACGTACATATATCTCACACACGAATACACCCATATATATATATATATATATATATATATATATATATATATATATATAAACGCACTTAAATACTCATATGCGTGTTAAAGTTCATAAGATAATACGTTTCTTTGCCTGTATATGTGTGAAAATATGAATCAGTATATATATATATATATATATATATATATATATATATATATATATATATATATATGTGTACATTGGGTCTTATTAGTCAGTAGCGCGTGAATGTCAGTTTAATGTAGATAAATACTGTATGTAAGAAATTTATCAAATATTTGGCAAAGTTTCATCTCTGTCCACAGCAAAATAATGTTTTTGATAGATTGTGTTCAACGTCTTCGCTGAGACTTCAATATGATAAACATGGTGACGTGTTATATACGTGTGTACACGTGTGTGTGTGGGGGGGGGCAATGTGTGTGTGGTGCATATGTGCGTGTGTGGTGTGTATGTGTGTGTGTATGTGTGTGTGTATGTGTGTGTATGTGTGTGTGTGTGTGTGTTGATACGTATATATGTGTATGTTTCTGAACGTATAAAGATAGAAATTGCGAGTCCTAAGATTAGATAGATAGATAGATAGATAGATAGATAGATAGATAGATGGATGAATAGATAGATAGATAGATAGATAGATAGATAGATAGATAGATAGATATGAACATTCAAAGGCATGATAGATGAATAATATATCAAGCGAAAGACTCATAATGACAAAGAGACGCACACACGCATGCACACACACATATACAGACGCATACACACACACACACACACACACACACACACACACACACATACACACGCACACACACACAATCATGCATACCTGCCCGTGTGTTGGTGTTTGTGTGTATATGTTTACATACATACAATCATTTATGTATAGATATTGTATTTCTCAAAATACAATGTTTATATACCAAAAAGATTTTATAACATTTTTCTAACATTTTTCTAACATTTTTCTAACATTTTTCTGACATAATTTAAATATATACTTTAACCATGTAACACAAGCCTTCTGTAGTTTTTTCACTCTTATTATCTTTTATATATATATATATATATATATATAAACACACTCACATATGTGTGTGCGTAGAGTGGGTGTGGTAAGTAGCTTGCTTACCTACCACATGGTTCCAGTTTCAGTCCCATTGTGTGGCACCATAGGCGAGTGTCTTCTACTAGGCCTCGTGAGTGGATTTGGTAGAAGGAAACTGAAAGAAGCCCATTGCATATATATGTGTGTGTGTGCTTGTGTGTGTTTGTGTGAGTGTGTTTGTCCTCACACCCACCTAGCATCGCTTAACAAACATTGTTGGTGTGTTTATGTTCCAGTAACTTAACGGTTCGGCAAAACAGACCGATAGAATAAGTACTAGGCTTACAAAGAATAAGTCGTGGGGCCGATTTGTTTGTCTAAAGGCAGTGTCCCAGCATGGCCACACTCAAATAACTGAAACAAATAAAGAATAAAAGAATAAAATAATACATATATATGTGTGTGTGTGTGTGTGTGTGTGTGTGTGTGTGTGTATACATATGTCAATGCATGTATAGACGCATATATATATATATTTATATATATACACACACACATAAATACACCTATAATAAATACATCTTTTTATACATTTATTTGTGTCGATATGTGTGTAGACTTAACAAATAGCTATGATTTATTAATTTTTCACAATGCCATTGAATTATCGTTTTTCCTATACATTTCGCACGCGTCTATGTCTCTCTGTGTGTACGTGTGAATATATTTATGATGCAAGTATGTACATATTTTGTCTGTAGTTTGTCTCTACATGGGTTGAGAACTAAAAGTTAACAAATTTTGCTAGGAAAAAAATAGGAAATGAATGGGCTGACTGAATCATCAACAGGACAGAATGAAGGGAAGAAATATTGAGCCAGATTTTTGAAAGAACAATAAAACAAACATCAAAGAGGATACAGAACGGAATAAAAACAGATGAGAACTTTATAACAACGAATACTATATATATATATATATATATATATATATATATATATATATATAGTGGGGGAGAATTCACACAAAAAAAGACGAAGACAGGTTGTGTAAACAACAAACATATGAAGTGAAAAAGTCTTAACGTTTCGAGCCTACGCTCTTCCACAGAAAGGAACACAGAAAGAAACAAGGAGAGAAAATAAAGAATGTGTAGTGACTAGTTATCTATCATGGCGAATGCCGGACAGAGGGGTCACACAAGAGAGGTAGGAAGAAGGTAAGATAATAAAGTAGTGGTGATAACAAAACGAAGTTGCGCGTGCGTGTGTATAAGAGAGTATGTATGTGCGTGTGGAAGAGGGCTGGTGACCTTGACCTGTGCGTGTGTGTATGATGGTGTGAGGCTGGGAAGTGGTCAGTGCTAGTGCGTGCTGGTGTGATGTGATGTGGTGTGGTGTTGTGTGGTATGCTGGTGTATTGTGTGGTGGTGTGTGGTGTGGTGTAGTGTGGTGGTGTCTAATTTATATTATAGATATTTATATATGTATGTATATATATAGTATATATACACTATCATATCTTTGGTAGTCTCGTTAGTAAAGATAGAACAATATCTTTCGTGATAAAGCACTAAGGTTGGAAAAGCGATGCGTGCACAGTGTTTCTACCTTCTTGGTTTTCATGTCTTCTTACCGCAAGGTGTTTGTTTTGTTGTTACATATTATTGAATTATGATCAACTATGATAATAAACGATCAACGATGAAGTCATCATGAGAATGAACTCATCCCGCTAGAAATAGTAGCGAAATATTTTGTTGGCATTAAATTCTTTGATTTCATTTAGAGACCGTATGAAAAAATTTGTCATGCTGGACAATGTATTTGTTGCTGTTGTGTAGCGATGGTGAGGGACAAACACACACACACGCACACACACATACACATACACACACACGCACGCACACACACACACATACACACAAACACACACACACACACACACATATATATATATATATACGACGGGCTTCTTTAAGTTTCCGTCTACCAAATCCACTTACAAAGGTTGGGTCGGCCCGAGGCTATAGTAGAAGATACTTGCCCAAGGCGTCACGCAGTGGGACGGAACCCAGAACCATGTGGTTGGTAAGCAAGCTGCTTACTTCACAACCCTTCCTGTGCCTACAGCCACTCCTGCGTATGTATGTATGTATATATGTATGCATGTATGCATGTATGTATGTATGCATGTATGTATGTCCATGTATTTATGTTTTTTGCATACGCGTTCAAACACATATTCGTTTGTCTATATATGAATTAGACACTATGCATTTTTATTAGTGTCTGATTCAGCGTGGTGTGTGTGTGTGTGTGTGTGTGTGTGTGTGTGTGTGTGTGTGTGTGTGTGTGTGTGTGTGTGTGTGTGTGTGTGTGTGTGTGTGTGTGTGTGTGTGTGTGTGTGCGTGTGCGTGTGCGTATCGGAATGCTTTTGTTTGTATGTAAAGGAGTTAGATGTCAGATCTTTGTTTGATAAACAGACAATATTTAACTACAATGATAATAATAGAATCATAAAATGTGGGATTTATTAATATAATCATTAGATTTGTATCTGAAATTATGGAGACATGAAACCTGTATCGATGTAAGTGAACGAGCTGGAGTATGAGACGGAAGTGATAGAAGATAGGAGGAGGGAAAAAGCGGAAAACTATATAAAGGGCTGTAGTTGTAGTTAGAAAAATGGCAGACGTGTATCTAAACAATATATATGTATATATATTGGAAGGTTTGGAGGTGATGTACAGGAATTATATATTAGAAAAAATAATAAGGTACTCAGATATCTGGATGGTTGTACATTTACAAATTTTGATTAATATGTCACATGTTTTATAAATATGAGCGCTTGCACCTATTCTTATATTTGAAAACCCTACAAGAATAGGTGCAAGCGCTAATATTTATAAAACAAGTGACATATTAATAAAAATCTGTAAATGTACAACCATCCAGATCTCTGAGTACCTTATTATTTTTTCTAATATATATATATATATTTCGTTTTGGGATTTGGTTTGCAAGATTCTTTATGTGAGTTTGTGTGTTGAAATATATTCTGTTATGTCTGGGGAGAGCCATTTTCTTTTTGTGCCTTATAATTTAACACCGACCAAAGCCTAGTGAGTGAATTTGGAAGACGAAACTGAAAGAAGCCCGTCGTATATATATATATATATATCCGTATTTTCAGCTACTTTGTCTGTCTGCTAACATTCTATCGATTTTTTAAAGCATATACATCTGCATACAAGCGCACACACACGCGCACACACGCACACACACAAACATACACAGAGGAAATTATATATATATATATATATATATATATATATATATATATATATATATATATATGGAGAGAGAGAGAGAGTGATAGAAAGAGAGACACAATGATAGACAGACAGAGAGGCAGACAGAGACAGGCAAGGAAACTGGCATGCATGCAGGCAGGCAGGCAGACAAGGTAGGCAGGCAGCTATACATATATACATGTACATATATAAAACGGACAAACTACACCACTGAACGTAGTCAAATGCACACATCAATATATTTCAAACGATTAACACGAAAATATAATTTTCAAACGAACGACATCCAGAGAAAATACAGAAAAAAATTCTCTCGGAATCCAAGTATTGTTGAGGGAATCAATCAGTGCTGAAAATGGTGTTTTCACAAATATTTCCGAATGAACAGTTCATATCAAATGAACACAGCGAATGAACTTGTCAATTTATTTGTCGGATCCATTATGGCGTAGTTCTGAGTGAGTTCAAAGAAAAACTGCGAGAATATATGTACGTACGTATGCATGAAGAGCGATGTGTGTGTTTGTGTGTTTGTTGGTGTGTTGGTGTGTATGTGTTTGTATGTGTGTGTGTGTGTGTTGGTGTGTTGGTGCGTGTGAGTGTCTTGGCACGTGTGCTTGTGTGTGCGTATCTTTGTGTATCTATATATGTATATATATATATATAAACATTCGTATATTGTTATTGTTATATTAACAAGTATAATTTTGTCTGTGTATGCAAAGATATGTATATATATATATATATATATATATATATATATATATATATGTATATGTTTTTATGCATATATGTATGTATATGTGTGTGTATATATATATATATATATATATGTATATGTTTTTATGCATATATGTATGTATATGTGTGTGTATATATATATATATATATATATATAATTTAAATTATTATCTGATTGAACGCCACGCATCCATTTGCAAGTAAGTTTATCGTAATATTTTTGATGAAAAACTAACCTATACTGTTCTCTTCCCCTATCGTTCTCTCTCTCTCTCTCTCTCTCTCTCTCTCTCACCCTTTCTCTAATTCCTTTTTTCTCCGCTTCGCCGTTTTCTATCTGTCTCTCCCTGTTTCTCCTTTACTCTCTCTCTCTCTCTCTCTCTCTCGCTGCTCACACTTGACCATCGTCTATCTTTCTTTTCCTCACCTGATCATCGTTCTTTACTTTCAGAGCTGTCGTAAAGACTGCACGTATCCCCCCACCTCTCTCTCTCTCTCTCTCTCTCTCTCTCTCTCTCTCTCCCTATCTTTCTCTTTCTTCTGTCCTTTCTCTTGTCAAAGAAAATATTTCTCCAGCGTTCGCTATTTTACCTTCGTCTTTTCTAACGACCCTCCATGTTTGTTTTCCTTCGGTTTAGAGGTACCAATATTCATTGAACCTATATTAAACATTTACAGACATTTGCGCATGTACACACATTTATACCTATAAAACATATACATACATTTATCCATGTAAATGGAGTAAAAATACTCATTAAATGAAACAGAGGGCATGTATTTTTTGAAGAGATGATGCTTCTTGAATCATTAGTAACCGATATGCCAAACAGTTGATGTTGAGGAGAAATAAAATATTTTTAGTAAATGTGACGGCCATCTACTCAATTGTGAAGAGAATACGGACAGAAATCGCTGCTTTCTTGCGCTAAGTATTATCTCTAGAAAACACGTATAATCAAGAGAGACGGCAATAGTTGATGATGTTTTAATGCTGAAAATAAATAAATGATGCTTATTCATTCTCTGATGATCTTTTTATGTGTTGTTAATCTATGATGTAAGAAATAAACTGTTAGTGTTTAGCCTGTTGATATAATATTGATGAGTGTTGGGGAAGTGTAGGTAATAATTCATCAATTTCAATCTTTTGTTCAAAATTACAAACAGCTATAGCAGAATGTAATAATTCTCCGACAGACAAAGATCACACATTCTTGTGCCATTAATGTAGGAAGGTGTGAGTTCTATAATGAAAAAAATCGATTTAATATTTGTCAGTCTTATTATCTAATAACGTCTAGATATATTTCGATATTGAATTAGTGAGATGTCTTTCCGGATGTCTGAACATATACAAGAGCTGCGAAAATTATTTTCACTGTATTTTTTATCAAATCATTAATGGGCGCAGGAGTGGCTGTCTGGTAAGTAGCTTGCTTGCCAACCACATGGTTCTGGGTTCAGTCCCACTGCGTGGCACCTTGGGCAAGTGTCTTCTACTATAGCCTCGGGCCGACCAAAGCCTTGTGAGTGGATTTGGTAGACGGAAATTGAAAGAAGCCTGTCGTATATATTATATATGTATATATGTGTGCGCGTGTGTGTGTGTGTGTCTGTTTGTCCCACAACATAGCTTGACAACATCTATATATATATATATATATATATATATATATATATATATATATATATATATATGCCTGCTTCAATTTACGGGTTATTCACAGCCTGCATCTGTGTGCACTTACGTATCCATGTTTTCACTTATCTGTTGTGATTTTTCTCGAATTTGCCTAACTGTGGGGAGAAGGGTGTTTGTATGTGTATGTGCATTTCACAGAAAGTGTT
>NC_142938.1:11891337-11911337 GCF_046866305.1 Octopus bimaculoides
GCATCAAACACTTTAGCAACAAAATAGCAACGGCAACATCTGTGGTAACAACAGTAGTAGCAACAACGATATGAAAAAAAACGTTAGCAGCAAAATAGCAACGGCAACGTTAACGACGACCGTAGCCCTAGCAATTGTTACAGCAACGGCTAGATTCGCAACAGTCGAAACATCATCAGTGAAAACACAGAAAGCAGCGACGATAGCAACATCAACTGAAGCAACAACAACATTAATGACGACAACAATCATAAGATATGCAACAGAAATAGCAACAGCAGTAACAACAATAAGTAACAGCAAAATTCCGAATTGCGTTCACAACAACATTCACAACAACAACAAAAACTTTAATAATATACGTGTTTTATTAACTTTAGCAAGCAATGATAATAATAAAGAACAATAACAAAATTAGCAACAGAACAAGAAGGGCTACAACAAAACTAACACCGGCATAAGCAACATCAATAACAACATGAACTGTAACAAAAATGGCGGCAATGGTGACTTCAATAGTAGCAATTAAAAAGTGCCATAAACTTAAGAACAAAGACAGAAAAAGAAGTAGTAGTAGTTGTGGTGGTGGTGGTGGTGGTGGTGGTGGTGGTGGTGAGCGGTGGGTGGTCGCACCAAACCAACCAGAATTAAGGATTTGTACTGGAGTTGTGTAGACCAAAATTAGAACCAATAAGAACTGTGTTGCTATGGTGATGGATGTATGGTTGCCTTGTTGTTGATGCTGTTATCCTTACTGTTCTTGCTACTTGCGGAAAGAGGGCGGCGGTGGTGGTGGTGGTGTTGCTGTTGTTGTTGTCATTGTTGTTGTTGTTGTTGTTGTTGGTGGTGGTGGTGGTGGTGGTGGTGTTAGTTTTGGTGGTGATTGTAGTGGTGGTGGTGGTGGTGGTTGAGGTGGTGGTTGCAGCGTGCTGATGGAAAGTTTGTGGGAGTGGTGGTTAGAGGTGAGGTTAGTGGTCCTAGTAGTAGTAATGGTTGTGGTGATTAGAAGGTAGTGGTGGTATTTGTGGTGGTGGTGGTGGTGTGGAGGTGGTGGTACAGGAGGTAGAGTGGTGCTGGTAAGATAGTGGTTGTAGTGGTTTAAGTGCTACTAGTGGTAGTGGTTATGGCGACAGTGGTGGTGGTGGTGTTGGTGGTGGTTGTGGTGGTGGTCGTTGTCGTCATTCTGGAATCGCTGAGGTAAAAAAGAGATGAAGGGTTAGTAAATATAGAGTGGACAAAGTTACTGAGAGATGGAAATACGGACAGACAGACAGACTGCCAGATAGACAGACAGACAGACAGACAGACAGACAGACAGACAGACAGACAGACAGACAGATAGATAGATAGATAGATAGATAGATAGATAGATAGATAGATAGATAGACAAACAGACAGGCAGGTAGACAGACAGACAGACAAATGGAAAGAGAAAGAAAGAAAGAAAGAAAGAAAGAAAGAAAGAAAGAAAGAAAGAAAGAAAGAAAGAAAGAAAGAAAGAAAGAAAGAAAGAAAGAAAGAAAGAGCAGTTCAGATTGGAAGTTCATACAAGCAAATGAAACGTGAGGGAAGGGCGAACACACACACACACACAGATACATACCTATCCACAGACTCGCACACAAATATAGTGTGTGTGTGTGTGTGTGTGTGTGTGTGTGTGTGTGTATGTGTGTGTGTGTGTGTGTGTGTGTGTGTGTGTGTGTGTGTGTGTGTGTTTAGAAAAAAAGAGAGAGAGAGAGAAGAAGTCAGACAGACAGATGGATAGAGTCATATATTCCCGTCCTCTCACCAATCTTGAAAATCCTATGAAAAGTCTTCAGTAATCTTCAAAATTACGAACTGAAGTCACGAGTGCAGAAGCGATAACACTATTAGTACGAGAGTTCCAGTTGATCCAATCAACGGAACAGCCTGCTCCTGAAATTAGCGCGCATGTGGTTGAGCACTCCACGTACCTATAACGTTGTTTTCTGAGAGACTCCGCGTGACAGTGTGTGAAAAGGCTGGTCCATTTTTAAATACAAGTACGAATCATTTTTGCCAGCTGAATGGAATGCAGCAACCTGGAATAAAGTGTCTTGCAGGAATTTTGCGTCAAGGACACGACGCGTCGCCGGGAATTGAACTCACACCCTAATGATCGTGAGCCGAAAATCGTAACCACTAAGCCACGCGCCTTCACAATTGCTTTTATGGCATAGGGGATATCTTCCAATAATAATAATTGCGAGAGATTGAAAGAATCTCATTCGCTTAAACGCCTTGGAAAATAGAGCATACGGCCGAGTACCTCGGATACAATGCCTTGTGGTATTTGTTCGAGCGCTTCGCATTCTAAGTTCAAATATTGCGAATATTTGAACTTCCTGTTTCAAATGGTGGTGGTGGTGGTGGTGGTGGTGGTAGTAGTAGTAGTAGTAGTAGTAGTAGTAGTAGTAGTAGTAGTAGTGGTGGTGGTGGTGGTGGTGGCGGTGGTAATAGCTGCTGTTTCTTGAGTAACGCTGCGATGGACTGGCGTCCCGTCCAGCTGGGGGGAACACATACGCCATAGAAACCGGGAAACCGGGCTCATGAGCCTGGCTAGGCTTGAAAAGGGCGCATAAATAAAATAAAAATTATATATAAGATGGTGTGTGTGTATACGTTTACATACATACATGATTACATACTTATGAACATACATAACATATATACACACATACACACATCGAGAGAGAAGATGGATACTAAATGACTAACTGAAACTTCGACATTATCATTCACTTATGTTCATCTGTCTTTTTTTTTTTCCTTTCATCATCATCATCATAATCAGCAGCAACAGCAGCATCGTCGTCTTCGTCGTCATCATCATCATTATCATCTCTCTTTCTTACTCTCCCTCTCTCTTTCTCACACACACATCCTCTCTCTATGTGTGTGTGTGTATGAGTGAGTATTTATTATGTGTGCATATATATATGTGTGTGCGTTTGTTTGTGTGTGTGAGTGTGTGTATCTATATAATGGCATGCATGTATGTATACACACACGCGTGCACTTACATAATTATATATGAGCGTGATCTGGAAGGAGAAACGGACAGACAGACCGATAGATAGATAGATAGATAGATAGATAGATAGATAGATAGATATGGTAATAAAAAGATGACAGAGACAGGAAGATGAGGACGGACTCGAATAGAGAGAGAACGAGAATGATAGAGAAATAATAGATAGAATAATAGATAGAGAGATAGAATGAGAATGATAGATAGAGAAATAATTCTTTGTCTTGGCATATATATTCACCACAAGGGGAGAGAATGAGAAAGATGGTGGTATGAAGGTACATGAGGAGGTTTGAATGAATCATTGAAAGCGACCGTGTCTGGTAACAAGTGGAGTTGGGTGCAGAAAAAAGGATTGCTTAGATGTAGAGAGTAAACACAGATACATAGAATGAGAGGGAGGATTAGTTAGAGAAGAAAAAGCATTGGAAGTTAAGTTGTATTAATCAACACGTGACGATGACGTCAACGAAAGAACTGCAGAGTGGGTGGGACAGGCAAAATAGTCATTGTTGCTATCATGTTTCTGCTTAACGGTTGTTGTCTGCAGAAACAGATTTTAATAATTCCTAAGACTGATTTTGATTGCTAGACTGTCGTCAAGCGGGAGCACCCCCTGTAAAGGTCTAGTTTAGTGTTTCTCAACCAGTTTTTGCCGAACCCCTTTGATTCTTACTTTATTCTAATGGGACATCCTAACAATTCGATATTTGAAATATCAGACTATACTTCGGTATTGGTACACGGCGTCATTCCCACATACACCCCATGCCATAGATAAAGAGGCTAGGCTGAGAAAGGGAGTGATTTTCATAATTAAATATTATGCGGAATTGTATTAAAACATTGTTAAAATATATTGTGTATTGTAGAATTATAAACAATCAATTACAGATAAATTTTAACAACAAAATCTTTTATGCTCCCTTAAGTGCCATATGGAGCTCTCTTGAAAACTATTGGTCTAGATCAGACATTCCCAATGTGGGGCTATACGACCTACCATTGGGGCCCAGGAAAATTATGGTCGGGGAGGGGTTGGATATTTTTTTAAATTTTATTTTTAGTGGGGCATGGACTTGTGAAAAACTTCTTCATCACAGCAAACATAGTACACATATACTCAGCCTAACCAAACCAATCCTTCAGTCCAAGCATAATGTCTGAAGACTTTTTGCTATATTACAGCGTTATTCTAAGGCGGCGAGCTGGCAGAAACGTTAGCACGCCGGGCGAAATTCTTTGCGGTATTTCGTCTGCCGCTACGTTATAAGTTCAAATTCCACCGAGGTCGACTTGGTCTTTCATCCTTTCGGGGTACGATAAATTAAGTACTAGATGCGTACTGGGGTTTTCTTGTGATTTACCTTGCATTTACTTCACATTATTTTGGCCTTACCCACGATCTTTTATACAATATAATCTACACAATGCTTCATAGAGATTATTTCATAGTAATATATATATATATATATATGTGTGTGTGTGTGTGTATGTGTGTGTTTGTGTGTCTGTATACATATATGTATATATATATATATATATATATATATATGTGTGTGTGTCTGTGTGGTCTGATCAATAAGTATCCGGACTGTGGCTATAATAACGAAACTAAAAAACGGAGAGTGAAGCCGCTGGGTAAAGATTGACCTTAAACACTGTTGTGCATGCACACTAGGTTTTAGCGTTCTAACTCACTTGCACTGTTTACAGCAGTACTTGGAAGGAATATGTGTAGCGCGAGATTGTCGCATTGACCATGAGAGAGGAAGCTGAGCAGAAACTGCAGCAAATTTTGCAAAATCTTAGCGATACCTGCTCGAACCCCTACGCAAAGTTTTCAGAAAGTTTTCATCGATCTCGACACAATTAAGGAGATCTTATACAACTGAAACCAGAGTGTATTTTTGGTCAGCTGATAGCAGTTTTGGCACAAATTTGGCAGACACATGTCTCATACAGGGATAATGGACTGAACTGAACCATAACTAATCTGCACATCCTCTGATAACTCATGGATGGTGATTCGACGATGTCCCCTCACAGTTGCACGCATATCTCTGATCTTATCCTTAGTTCTGCTAGTCGCAGGGCCCCCAGAACGTTCATCAATATCGACATATTTCGGCAATCTTGGAATCTTCCTAACCTTTATTACACACACACACAGACACACACACACACACACACACACACAAACACACACACACACACACACACAAACACACACACACACACAGAGAAACACACACACACACACGCATATATATATATATACGTGTATATATATATATATATACATAAGGAGAATTCACAAAAAGACAACAGGCGAAGACAGGTGGTGTTGAAAATAAATAGATGTATTAGCATAACGCTCGGGAATTGAGAAAGTCTTTAACGTTTCGAGCCTACGCTCTTCGATAGAAAGGAACACAGAAAGAAACAAGGCGAGAAATAAGGAGAGAAAAAAATGAGAGAAAAAAGGAGAGAACAGGATTATAAGTATTATCATTAACTTTTGAATTATGAAATAATGTATTTCACTCATAATTATTATATTATTTGTTAAATTAAATCCAATCGTGTTTTGTTTTGGAGAGAATTGAATATAAAGCTTTCACTTTTTTATTATAGTAGTAACTATGGAAGACTGATCGGATTATTATTTGTATGCACTTAAAGATTGGCGTATAATTCAGTTATTGTAGATTTACTCTTAATACCGATTACTGGTGTACTTAGGTTTATGTGTTTCTTTGTTTTAGTTTGATTTTAAAGTTAGTGTTCAATCCTGCTTATATTTAGATTGAATGTATGTAGTTATTAAGCTTTCACTTTTATATTATGCAGCGGAAGACTGTAGGGAATATTTTTGTATGACTTAAAGGTTTGGTCGCTGTTTAGTTACATATTTAAGAGTTGGTTATAGATTTTACATATAGAATTTATTTACTGATACTGTTGTACATAAGGTAAATGTGTTTGAAAGTTGTGGTTCTTTTGGTATGTTTGTTCCCAAACAATACTTATTTGAGTGCCGTTGACACCGTCGGATTGAATGGTACTTCCCAGGTGTCGAAACCATGAGGATATCTGTGGGGCAGCAGATGATTGAGGTATGTTGGATTGCTGGTATGGCTGTTTTTGTATATGTTGAATAGTGTTATAACACACCCTTTTGAGATATATATGTGTGTGTGTGTGTGTGTGTGTGTGTGTGTGTGTGTGTGTGTGTGTGTGTGTGTGTGTGTGTGTATGAATGTATATGTATATAGATATATATGTATTAGTATGTTTATGTTTGAGAACATTTTAAATTGATATTTATGTTCACAATGGCGTGCCTGTAAAGACAAAGGGCGCTCAGGAAAGAATATGTATTGGATAAAGGCTTTAAATTATACAAAATGTCTTCTTCATTCAATCAGCTTTGTTCGGTCACAATTGCTAAAAGAGAACTTTGCAGAAACCTAATGTCTCAGAGTATTGATTTAATCCGTTATCTTCTCGAAAATGTGTATATTATTACTTGCAGAAAAGACTGTATTGTTGATGTTCAATGTTTCTTGAAAGAAAGGGGTTAATTATTCTAAGAACAAGAATAACTTACTTTAATCCTATTTTTATTGAAAGAATTATGTTCTCTCTAAATCAAATGCTTTTATTATTAATCCGATTTCGATTACAAGAATCATGTTATCTCTGTTTTACCGGAAACTCTGTGCACGGACGTTTAAGCAAAAAACTGGATTATAAACGCTACTTCGTTTATTTTTATTCCAGGAAAATTTAGTACGTTTTTTATCTGTAATATAATTACACTGGTCAACAAAATTGTATTATACTCATTATGAATGCCAACCAACTTTTTTTAGACTAAATTTCTTATGCTGATTTCAAAATTGCACTCCATTTGTATGCAGCACGTATCAGTATTCCAATAGGTACATGCAAATATTTACATATTTGTAGATATGAAATCATTAACGTAATAAATAAGGACATATTATTTTTAGAAAGTAAATGAGTTTATTGAGTTAAATTTCATCATTATCATTTTACAAAGAGCGAATACACATATTTTCCATGAGTATCTTTCATAGGCAATGGCATGAAGTAAAAGTTCCCTATTCTCATATGATTCATGAAGATGAATGGAGTGTGCAATAAGAATGGAGGGCTTCAAATTACCATTATGAAGATGTACATCTTTTAATTTTCGTTTTGAAGAGTCAATAAACAAACGCCACTCTGCAGGATCAT
This sequence comes from Octopus bimaculoides, assembly GCF_046866305.1. NCBI lineage: Eukaryota > Metazoa > Mollusca > Cephalopoda > Octopoda > Octopodidae > Octopus > Octopus bimaculoides. The sequence continues at coordinate 11,898,659 of NC_142938.1, forward strand.
AATTTAGTGATAAACATTCGAAAGGTCCATCGATGTTACTGCAAAATCAAAGCAGGCCTTCAACAGAAAAACATGTTTGTAGAACTACATTTCTCTGCCGAAAATACGTGATATGAACACCGTGCTCTAGCAGATACCTCTCCTTCAGTTTTGATGCCATCAGTTCTGCTTTATCTTTTGACAGGGATAGGTCTCTGACAAGGTCATTCGGTTCAGCTTGGGAAAATTTCTAAGGTTCAAAGCTATTGTCATCAGCCACATAATATTCTTCAGCAGCACTATCGTGACAGTCAGCATCGTCATCTGATGTTTCAATGCCACCATCTGGTGGAACTGGAATTGATAGACTTCCATTGTGAGGCACAGGTATCATTGCAGAATCCAAATTTAGATACACAATTTTGTGCTTATTCGTCATAGAAACTCCTGTGATATTTACTTTGCAAAAATAAAAGTCATTAAAATGGTCTTTCGGCTTCCTCCAAATCATTGGAATGGCAAAAGGCATGGACTTCATCTTATTATTGAACCAGTCACATAAGCCACTTGAGCAAGCTGAGCAGATAAAATATGGGGCCTATAACTTGTCCTGATCTTCAAGATGACAATCAAAGTATAGCTTATAAATCTTCCGGATCTCTGGTGTTATTGTACGTTTTTGAGCTTTCACAATAAATTGTCCATAAGCATAACAAAACACATCAGGACAATTTCTACACTGTCTTGACATTGTTAGCACTGTAAAACAAGCAAGGAAATAGATACAAACGGTTATACTTATATTGAATTTGAGATGATGAAATATTTCATCAGACCAATCATGACTGGACAATTTGAGATGTTTGAAATACCTATTTCATCAGACAAAACTTGATTGGCTGATTTAAGAGGATGAAATATTCCATCTGAACTATGCAGCAATGAATAATGTAGATTATTTTAAAGGTATGTTTTCCATGATGTAAATGAAATACATGCATCCACGCAGGAGTGGCTGTGTAGTATGTAGCTTGCTTACCTGAGGGTTCATATTGCATTTTATCGGATCCACGCAGAAAAATATTAAATTAGGGATCCACAAGAATATTTTAAGGCCCCTGAAAAAATGTTGCCCTATATATATATATATATATATATATATATATATATATATATATATATATATATATATATATATATATTGATGTGTATTGCAAGAAACAGTTAGGTTACTTTATCTGACATTTTACGTATTTCAACATACATTAAATGTGTGGGGGGAAAATGGGATTTTAAAAGAAGTTTCTATAAAAATAGACTTTAAATATCGAATTGATATGGTGGTTCACTAGAATAACATAATAATCAAAAGGGGTCCATAGATAACAAATAGTTGAAAACCCCTGAAATCGTATTTGTATGCTGCATACACATATACATAGCAATGAAACGTGTTTATATATTAAATATACATACAAGTATATCCATATATATAATTACATATAGGGAGACACTGAATCATTCACATAATCATATATCTCAAGATCTATGTTAACTCAAACAGAAAAAGCCATGACACTTTGTTATTGACCGCGGTGAACTCTGCAAGGAACTTGAACATATCTCAAGGAAGATACATACATGCATAATGCATATATGTAAGAATATACACACTTACACATGTATAGATACGGGTATTTGCATATATATTCAAACAATAATATTTGTACATATCTAAATAACAGATTACCAAATTCATAGTTATGTTTATATGTACGCATATATACGAGTAAGGATATATCCAAATGCGCATACGTATATCTATACATAATACATACATGCATAAACATACACATTTACATAATATGAAATTTATGAGCACCTATCCATACATACATACATACATACATACATACATACAAACATACATACAAAAATATGACATACATACAAACATTGATATACGAAAGCATTATTTATACACGGTACATGCATATAAACTTACATACACATTAAAAATTCATGCATATATGTGCGTGTGTATCTATGCATGTATGATGCTCTATGTGATTTTACGTGAGCCATTTGCTTGTACGTATATATATATATATATATATATATATATATATATATATATATATATATATATATATATATATATATATATATATATATATATATACGTATGTATATATACACATACATACATACATACATATATATACTCATATATACACACATATGTACATGCATGCAAACATATTTATATACACATTCATATGTAACATACATACACAGATACATACATATATATGCACACACACACAAACACACACATATAATATGCACACACATATATACACACACATACATTCATTCATACACAGGTATGCGTTCATACGTGCACACATACTTAGACACATTTACGTACAGACATATATACTTGCATGTATATATACATGCATACATATATATATATATATATATATATATATATATATATATATATATATCCATACACACATACGCATACATATATATATATACATACACACGCATGCATACTTATGCACATACATAAATCTATCCATGCATACACACATGTATACACACATGCATACACACATACATAACATAACATAATGTTACATACATACATACTTATGCACATACATAAATCTATACATGCATGTATACATAAATACATGCATACATATATATATATATCCATACACATATATGCATACACACATAACATAACATAAACAAACATACATACACACACATACATACACGCCCTGACACATGCATACTGACGCACACACATAAATCTATCCATGCATGCATGCATACATACAAGCATGCATACATACATTCATACATACATGCATACATAACACACATAAATCACCTTCAAAACCAATTTATTTGGTCGAAGCTGGAAGTTTCGTTCAACGCTCCGCCATTACTGATCATGTTGTCTCACTCAAGTGTGATGCAACATAAGACAATTTCGAAAGTCTGGCTGAACTATAAATGACAGGTGATTATTCTTCCAGCAGATTCCTTAATCTCTCACAAATTAGTTCTTTATTATCAGAACTGAGAGTCCAATATAATTGATTTATCCTTTAATTCAAGAACGTATCACATTCTAGATTCTGTATTCTTCAAACCAAAGCAACGGTGCTAATTTCTTTCCCATGAGGTTTGCTATTGATAAATACATACATGCATATATACTCACATATATACATTCATACATACACACATACATACACACATACACACAATCATACCTACATATATACATAAATAAATAGATACATACATACATGCATACATTCATACCAACACACATACAAACATGAATATTGTGTATACAGTTATACATATGTATGGACATACATATGTGTCTATATATATATATATATATATATATATATATATATATACTTAAATATATATATATATATATATATGTATATGTGTATATATATACATATATATATGTATGTGTATGTGTATATATGTATATATATATACATATATATATATATATATATATATATATATATATATATATATATATATATATATATGTATATATATATATATATATATATATATATATATATATGTGTGTGTGTGTGTGTGTGTGTGTGTGTGTATACACACACATTTATATTTATGCCGCACCGCCGAGTCGAATTTATATATCTGAAAGACAACGTAATTATGTTGCAATGTATACCGTACGTGGTGTGAATAAAAATCGATTGAAGTTAATATGCGTTTATTCATGTACTATTATATATGTGTGTGAGAGTGTTTATATGCATATATGTATGTATATATATATATATATATATATATATATATATATATAGAGAGAGAGAGAGAGAGAGAGAGAGAGAGAGAGAGAGACAGAGAGAGAGAGACAGAGAGAGAGAGAGACAGAGAGAGAGATACAGAGAGAGACAGAGAGAGACAGAGAGAGACAGAGAGAGACAGAGAGAGACAGAGAGAGACAGAGATATACATACATAGATAGATACATACATACATACATACATACATGCATACATACATACACAGATACATGCAAGAATAGAAGCAGATATGAATATATATATATCTATATATGTATATATATGTGTGTGTGTGTGTTTGTCTGTGTCTGTGTATATGTGTGTGTGTGTCTGTGTATCTATGTGTGTGCCTATGTGCATATATATATATATGTATACATATACATATATATATACACATATATATACACACACATTATATATACACTCACGCACACACACACACACACACACACATTCATATACGTTGATGCACTAGCATACGTAACAGTATGGATGTTTTTGCTTTGTATTTTTTATTTCATTTTTTTTTTCGAATTACTCACCAATAGAATTACAGTCGCTTTTGAACCAGCGACAAAAAATTTACCTCATTATATGCGTGTGTATAAGTTTTCATGTGTGTATAATGCATGTAGCTATTTATTTATGCAGATATGCATTCATACTCGTACGCACGTGTATAGAAATACTTACAAACATTCACACGTATACATACGCACACGCAAATATGATTACCCTCATATATGTGATGGCATTTATCGACCTTGATTGATGAAAATATGAGGACAGTACCTGTCATGACTTGTAGCAGCTGTCTCTTAGGTGTTTTTGTTTTGTTTCTGGTTTCCTATTCTCAAGCTTCTCAAGAACTGTTCTAAGGCAGTTAGTCAAAAATCCTTAAATCTAAAACTAATTTTACTAAGGCAGTTAGTCCATAAATCTAAAACTAATTGTTCTAAGACAGTTAGTCCCTAAATCTAAAACTAATTGTTCCATGGCAGTTAGTCAAAAATCCCTAAATCTAAAACTAATTGTACTAAGGCAGTTAGTTCCTAAATCGACAACTAAAATATGGATAGAGTGCAGATTTCTCCTCGGTTCCTCCCTAAGCTGTTTTCTTTTTCACTGATCTTTCACATTATGTACGTGTGTATGGACGTATATATATGCATGTATGTATAAATCACTATAAATAGATTATTCTAAATATAAACATTAAAGGCGCTGAGCTGACAGAATATTTTTAGCATCCTGAACCGAGAAGTTTAGCTTTGGAGGCAGTGCTACGGACAGCGGATTTCTGAAAACTCCAAGGAGGTTATCCACTCCTGAAACCGTTGTTCTAAATAAGCAGATAATCCTCAAATTTCTGCCTCAGTATTCCATTCTCTCTCTCAACATCCCCCTCTCTCTCTCTCTCTCTCTCTCTCTCTCTCTCTCTCTCTCTCTCTCTCTCTCTCTCTCTCTCTCTCTCTCTCTATCTATCTATCTACCAACCTATCTATCTATCTATCTATCTATGTATCTATCTATCTATCTATCTAGCTAGCTAGCTATCTAGCTATCTATCTGACGAACGATAAATGTCTGAGACACTATAATTTACACTTCTTATATCTATTAATCTCATCGGAGTTCCTTACACACTTTAAATAAGTTCTTTCAGGCTTGAGACTCTACGATTTCAGTGAAGTATAAACAAAAATATGAACGACAAATCACATACGTGAAATATTACATAAACTTTATGAAATTTCGGGAACGAACAGTCAAGTCGCAAAATAAAGAAACCGGAAAGTTTAGATATTTTTTTAACACATCCGTGCATCCATATATATCTTATACTCCGTTATTTATCATCCAATTTCTAATTCTTGTCTTTCTTCTTCTTTTTCTTTTTCTTTTTATTTTTTTCTCATTTAAATATTAATATATTTCTACGTTGAAAGTTTGCCATCGGGCAAGAAATGATATATTACATAAAGATATCGCAATAATCTTGGCACCTTTATATTACCCGATCAGTTTTTTTTATTTCTTCTTCTTCTTCTTCTTCTTCTTCTTCTTCTTCTTCTTCTCCTTCTTCTTCTCCTTCTTCTTCTCCTCCTCCTCCTCCTCCTATTCCTCCTCCTATTCCTCCTCCTCCTCCTCCTCCTTCTTCTTCTTCTTCTTCTTCTTCTTCTTCTCATTATTATTATTATTATTATTATTATTATTATTATTATTATTATTATTATTATTATTATTATTGTTATTATTATTATTATTATTATTATTAATATTATTATTATCATTATTATTATTATTATTATTGTACTTCTTTCGTTATTTTTGTTGTTGTTGTTGGTCTTATTACTATTATTACTATAATTTTTGCTATTCTTCTTCTTATGATTATTATTATTATTACTATTATTATTATTATTAGTAGTAGTAGTAGTAGTAATAGTAGTAGTAGTAGTAGTAGTAGTAGTAGTAGTAGTAGTAGTAGTAGTAGCAGTAGTAATAGCAGTAGTAGTAGTAGCAGCAGCAGCAGCAGCAGTAGCGGCACCTCATTGTATTATTCATCAGATTCTCCGAGAAAAAAAAAGATTTTTTTCCTCATAAAGTTGCTCTTAGGCAGCTGGTCATTAACAATACAACACATTATATAATCGAGTGTACAATAAAAGAGCAATACATTTTTTGGATTCATACGCACGTTAATTCGTGCATCTATTCATCCACGCATACATTAAACCATACATTGTTCGCTAGATACGAAAATCCACACGTATATCGCTGCATACATACAGCGTGGTAAATACATAGATTGATACCTACATACATTGAACCATACCTATATTGAGCCGTACGTACATTGAACCATACCTATATTGAGCCGTAGGTACATTGAACCATATCTATATTGAGCCGTAGGTACATTGAACCATACCTATATTGAGCCGTAGGTACATTGAAACATACCTATATTGAGCCGTAGGTACATTGAACCATACCTATATTGAGCCGTAGGTACATTGAACCATTCCTATATTGAGCCGTAGGTACATTGATCCATATAGATACCAGGGTGGGGAAACTTTTTAGTGCGCAAGGCAAAGATTTCCGATGCATTGATCAATAAATAGATTGATCTACATCCACTGATCCATAAATACATTGATCCATCCAGTCACTGTCCCATACATTGATCCGTACATACGTTGAGCAATACATACAGTGATCTATATATATATATATACATACATGTTTCGATCCACACATATATTGACCCATACCTGAATTAATCCATGCACTCACAGACTCACATATATATTAGACAGTACGTACAATTATCTAAATATTTATGTAAATACGTATATTGGTCGGAAACCTACATTGATGTACGTATGTAGAGATTCATGCGAATTGATTTATACATATATTCATCTATTTATATACTGATCGCTACAAACATATATCGATCTTTACGTGCATCTATAAGTTCAAATATCGATCAGTGTTTATTGTGATCTGTACATACAATTATCTAATTTCTCAATATATACATTGATTTGTAATATATTGACGTGTACATACATTTATCTATAATCAGTACATACATTGATCTGCAAGCGTATTGATTTGCATTCATTGATTCATATATATTAATCCATACATAAATTCATCTTTACATGAATACATTCACGCAAATCTTTATGTTCACTGTAATCCATTATATATGAATACATATGTATGTGTGTAGATACATATGCGTGTATAGTAGTGTATATATATATATATATATATATATATGCAGATATTTGCATATATATTATATGTACTGTACATATAAATAAATATATATATACAAATATAATATAAATATATATATATATACACGCAATGTATGTACGCATTTCTATATGTTTGTGTGAATATGTATGCACATGCACTGAGATATATATATGTATATGTGTCTGTGTTTGTGCCTCTATGAACACAATAGGGACTTAAATCCATACAGTACATTCATTGAACCATACAAATATTGATCCATGCATACATTGACACAAATAGTCATTGTTGCATACATATAGCGATCTATGCATACAATAATCCATAGAGACGTTCATCTTTACGTGCAGTGATTCATAAATTGTATCTTAACATTGATCCATAAACAGACTCGGCATTATGTTTTCACTTTATGCATAAGCCTGACACAAACTGCCTTGCAACAGTCTTATTGAGAAGATTGCGAATTTGTCGAATATGTACCTGATACGCACCCAGATCGATTGAAGCGGGTATGTGGATGCATCGAATGACCTGAAGCCATTATCTGAAATCATTGCAACTGGGGAAAATGCACATGCTTTCCTTGAAGCTGTTATTGACAGGCAAACAAATACCTTCTTCTTTTGGAAATAGAACGATCTTTTTTTATGATTCTATAAAAACTTGGCAAAACGATATTCCAAAGAAAGAGAGTTTGTCCGTGAGCGTGCTATTTCTTTCACAAAACACTCCTGTTCATGTTACCTACAACATTGGAATAGAAATAAATGCATTCATAGGCGCAGGCGTGGCTGTGTGGAAAGAAACTAGCTTCCCAATCTCAGAATTCCGAGTTCAGTCCCACTGTGTGTCACCTTAGGCAAATGTTTTCTTCTATAATAGTCATCGGCGGCCGAATAATTTGTCAATATCATGGCTACCGAATAATTTGTCAATATCATGGCTACCGAATAATTGTCACATTATTTACAGATAAATTCCTCTATTTACATAATATCGAGGTCTCTTTCATTCTTTTGTTGTCTTACCATTTCTATCTATCTATCTATCTATCTCTCTCTCTCTCTATATATATATATATATATATATATATAATTATGCACACATGCAAACATTCCTACATGTATACATACATACTGACTAACGGACAGACAAACAGATAGACAAAAGGAGAGAGTGAGAGAGGGAGTGTAGCAAAAGAAACTGAAGGTAATATTTCAAACATAAAATTGATAGAAATTTTTTCATAGCTTTTTGAGAATTGTTGGCGCTCTGATGTTCTTCCCGCGATTGACCATTGGGCATTTGCACAGGCCTTCAATCTACTAAATAGACCTCGCTAGGTGACCTTGGTACCCTATTTTATCGTTCCCATAAAGATGAAAACAAATTGAAAAAGCAATGTTGGAAAAGCAATGTGAGATTTGAACTTGAAATATAAAAATAATCGGAAGAAATATTAGAAGCGTTTCATCTAGTCCGCTAGTGCAAAGCTGCGGTCTATTAAATCGACCTTAGCAGGTGACCTTAGTACTTTATTTAATCGATGCAATGTTATTACCACTTCAAATATGCTTGTAGCACGCTTGGATTCGTAAATAAGCCATTCACTGTGTTTTGTCTTGGGGGAAATTTCTCGCTGTAGACAGAATGGTGTTAATACACCGATATCAGTTCACAGTGCCACCTATATAGACTGTGAGATGCAAGCATTTCGGTGTGGTTATCGCATCTTCAGTTGCAGACACTATGCAGTGAACTCAAAACATGAAAATACGCGGAATATTGGAAGTGTTTCCTTTCAGTCCGCTAATGCAGATCTGCGGTCTATTAATGTGGCTTTGATGCCTTCATCGACCCCGTAAAGAAGAAAAAGAAAGAAAAGAAAAGAAAAACACAAGCAATATTGACATTGGTGGGGCTTGAACTTAAAACATGAATGTGTTTCCTACTGCCGCTAATGATTCTGATAATTTATCGGTCTAGAACAATGACATCCGTTAAATTAGGCGGATTACCAAATATTCATTGTAGGATGTCATTAGTGAAAATGGTGGAAGGGAAACGGTTAAAGTGAGAGGGGAAGGGAGAGAAGGTGGTTGAGCGAGAAAAGGTTGAAAGAAATAATGGGAAGCAGAGGTAAGAAGAAGGATAGAGAACCGGAAAAAGAGAGGGAAGAGGAGAGTAATAGGAAGAGAGAAAGAGAGAGAGAGAGAGAGTAACAGAAAGAGGAGAGACAGGAAAAAGATATTTAGAAGTAGAGAGGAAAAAGACGGAGTTAAACGAATTCTATATGTGTGTGTGTGTGTGTGTATTTGTATGTGTGTGTGTGTGTGTATTTGTATATGTTTGTGTGTGTACAGAGAGAGAGAGAGAAGGAAAGGGAGATTTAGAAAGGTATGAAAGAAAGCAAGAAAAAGGAAATGAAGAGATGCAGTGGAGGGCTGGAGGTGATGCTTATGTTGTTTTGTTCTTTTCCTTCTTCTTGTTGTCGATGTTGTTGCTGTGGTAGTTGTGATGGTGGTGGTGGTGGTGGTGGTGGTGGTGGTGGCGATGGTGGTGGTGGTGGTGGTGGCGGCGGCGGAGGCGGCGGTGGTGGTTGTGGTGCTGCTGGTGATGGTGATGGTGATGGTGATGGTGATGGTGATGGAAAAGGAAGGTAAAAAATGGCGTTTGAATAAATGGAAGTGAAACGGTTTGTTGGCGTCTGCGGTGCTTGCAAGCGTGCAAATAGGCCTTCTGAAAACTGTCAACCGCCTATCGGCCCGATGACTAGGACGTGAAGCTGTATTTTAATGAGGATTCGTATTTAGATAGTAAGGGGCTGACAGATAGATAGATAGATAGATAGATAGATAGATAGATAGATAGATAGATAGATAGATAGATAGGTAGATAGATATTTCATACACATGTATACTTATATATACATACATATGTGTGTGTGTATATACACATACATGTGGAGAGAGGGTCGTATACAAGTATCTATGTACGATTGTATGTACGTATGTATGTATCTGCGTGGGTGTTTGTGTGTATGAGTATAAATAAGCATATATACATATAAACATGTATATATGTGTGTGTGTGTGTGTGTGTGTGTGTGTGTGTATGTGTATGTGTGTGGATAGACGAATGGATGAATAGATGAATCGATCGTCTCGCCTCTAAAACCAAGATACGAGCTTCTTTCCACCGCCATTGTTAGAAAGAAAAAAACTCCCTCTGCTATTCAAACATCCTCACTTCTCTCTTGACGACCTCTGAGCAAGACACATGCGTATTGCTGTAAGGTTTAAAACGAATGGAGGGGGGGGGGTGATGAGACAAAAAAATTTATGGATGTTAAGAGAAGAATCATCTAGTTTCATTATGGCGTTTGTTGGACAATGTCAGAAGGTTACATGTCCGAAATGCGGACAGGTCATTCACCCGTCCCTCATCTTGTATGTAGCTGTTAGGTATTCTGTGAACACTGAATAGCGTCGTGCTGTGGCTAACATTTGTTTCTTTCGTATTCTTTTCTTTTTCATTGTCAGAGTTTTTCTTTTATTTTTTCTATTTTACTTTCTGTATATATTTATACAGTTTTCTTTTTTTTTTTTTTTTTTACAGTGTCATTATAGAGAACACAAATGTAAATAGAGACTGGAAGATGTTCATGATGATGATGATGATGATGATGATGATGATGATGATGATGATCATGATTGTGATGATGATGATGATGATTGTGATGATGATGGTGATTGTGATAATGATGATGATGATGATGATACGTCTGCACCACCGGATACTCCTGAACCAGTTTTTGTGTATCCCACAAGAGAATTCGATGCTAGATGTGTCGAAACAATTGTTGTGATTAATGATATATTCTCGTATATTCCATCTTCTGTCTTTCGTTTGTTACACACACACACACACACACACACACACACACACACACATATATATATATATATATATATATATATATATATATATATATATATATATATATATATATATATATATATATACACACGTGTGTGTATTTACATTTACTTATATATGCATACATACCTTTCTCTCCCTCTCTCCCAGTGCCTCTTTATCTCTCTCTGTCTCTTTCTCTTTTTCTTTCTCTTGCTCCACCGCTCTCTCTCTCTCTCTCTCTCTCTTATTATTATTCATTGGAAATATGGTGAGAACCACAGCTCCAAAAGCACCAGCAACATACAATGCAAGACACATTTCAGTCGGATGTCTAACGGACCAATCAAATATCTTTTACAAAGAAATTTCCTTTCGCCCTTTTCTCAACAAACTCAATTACGGTAATAGACGCCGATATCGTATAAATATTTCAGTCTCCGCCTCATTTCTGTTTTCATTGAAGATGTTTTAATATATATATATATATATATATATATATATATATATATATATATATATATATATATATATATATATATATACGTATATATGAATGTATACGTATATATGTATATGTATATATATATATGTGTGTGTGTATAGTGATATATATATATATATATATATATATATATATATATATATATATTTACACATATATATATACATAGGCTTCACGCTTTAAAAGGAAACGTTTGCTGGTGATTAAATCACGAAGTAAGATGACCAGTAAGTGACCGTTTGATGATGGAGAAACTTCGGACAATGCTATGATTTTATTTGGTCGGTTGGCAGTAGCAATTATGAGTGATTTTTCTTGTATTGCAGGGGTTTTAGGGGTTGGGTTTTCGGTAAGGGGGTGTCATTATTTTTTTCTTTCTTCTTTAGTGTTTAAGATTTAGACGTAATATACAACACAATATGGTGTCCATAGATCAAAACCAGCCAATCAAATTGTTGCCAGTAACGAAGCAGAACGGTCAAGGAATACAGGAAGATGTTAAAATGTTTGAATATAATGAAGTAAGGTAAGGTGACAAGGACAGAGATGAAAAGGAATACGAAAGAAGAGGGATGGAAAGCAAGAAAAACAGCGAGAAAACAGAGGAAGAAAAGAAAGT
>NC_142938.1:11921337-11926337 GCF_046866305.1 Octopus bimaculoides
TGCTCAACAAGAAGCAAATATTATTATTTTCATTATTGTTATTATTATTAATATCATTGTTGTTGTTGTTGTTAGTCAACTAGTTAACCGATTAACCAATATACTAATCAATTACTAGATTAATCGTTTTATGAATCAGTCAATTAAATGCTCGTGTCAATGTACTTCCGTCGTCATTCGTAGCTTCCTCAGTTATATGCCCTTGCTACTCCAGATTTTTCCCGTTGACACTAGCTATTACTGCGTTGCTATAAAAAATTATATTGATGTTGTTTGACCTCTGAATAACTCTGAGCAAACCTATAATGAAAGACACTCAAGTCATGACCATCCAGGGTCAAATTTTGTCTAATGTAACTCAAAGACGATATGGCATGTTTGAGGGAGATTTAGCGAAGAGTCTTACAAATGAGTAGCGAGTGAAGGCATATGGTAAAGTGATTAGAGCACTGAGCTTACTATAATGTGGTTGTGAACTTGAATCCCAACAAGACACTTTATTTCACGTTGCTCCAGTTCACTCAGATGTAGAAATGAGTCGTGATGTCACTCGTGCCGAGCTGGAGCACCGCGTCCTGAGCCAAAATTTGAAACCATTATTATCATTATTATTAATTTGGTTTGTTTTAGATTCGGTCTTATTCCTGGTAGGAATTATATGGATAGCGAGTTACTACATGTAACCTTAGGTATCCACAAGTTTTCAGCAATCATTCACCTGCTTAGAACCCACCTGATAATCCTTGCGGTCCCTAAGAGACAAACTTTCCGTAGCAGCTCTACCGGGCATTCTATTACATTCTCCTTCAGCCACTTGTTTATATCTTCGCTTACTGACCCCAACTCACCAATTATCATCGGTAAGACCTTTATTGTTTGCATGCTCCAAATTCTTCCTATTTCAAACTTTAAGGGATTGTATTTTTTTTCTTTTTTCATTTTTCTTCTTCTTTCTTTACGGTCCTGGAATCAAACAGGCATGATGGGCCGACAAGTAAGCAACTTCGCTTTTCCTTATCTATAATTGTTACGTCTGGTCGATTATTTTCTAATTTTTTGTCTACCGTTATTCTTGCTTTGATGTCGTTGCGTTGTAATCAGTTAACTAGGTAGCTAATTAACTAAACAATTCGATAATCAATTGCTTGATCTACTAATCAGTTGTTTCGTCCACCTGTAGCCTTATCGATGACAGGCTGTCGTCTGCTCCGCTTTGTACTAAGGCGAAGCTTCTATTATTTTTACAACTAATTATGCTGCCTTTGTTTTTGTATCACAACTTACACTGTTTAAATTTTGTATGGTGTGTCGTTCTAATTGCGACAAACCATACTACAAGTCGTAGCATTGGTCGTTTTAATTACGATAATGTTATGTACGCTTTTTGCGCTTCGTGATCAGTGCTTTTGTTCGTAGTATGAGCTTCTGTATGAATTTGTTTGTTGTTTACTCACGTGTATCAATACTTACTGGTTGAGCTCGTTGTTGGATAGATATTGTTTCGTGTTTTGAACTTTTGGAATTTTTTTCTGTTTCTGAACAAATAATTTTCTTATTAGCGTATATAAATTCATCCAACCATATGTGGAAAAGTCTTATCAACTTGCATAAACGCATACGCACATACATACTAGTACCAGTGTGTGTATATATATACATATATATATATATATATATATATATATATATATATATATATGTGTGTGTGTGTGTGTGTGTGTGTGTGTGTGTGTGTGTGTATATATATATATATATATATGCACACATATATATGTGTGTGTGTGTGTGTGTGTGTGTACAAACATATATCTATTTACATACATATGCGTATATACACATTCTTTTATTCTTTTACGTGTTTCAGTCATTTGACTGTGGCCATGCTGGAGCACCGCTTTTAACCGAACTAATCGACCCCAGGACTCATTCTTTGTAAGCCTGCTACTTATTCTATCGGTTTTTTGGGCCGAACCGCTAGATTACATATATCTATTTACATGGATATACTTATATACATGCATATAAATATAATATAATTTATATATGTGTGTGTATGTGTGCGTGTGTGTGTGTGTGTAAATAATAAAATAGGAGATGAAATGTGTGTTAGACTTTATTATGTACGGCTCGTGTTTCGAGACGTCGTTCTGGGTCTCTTTGGGTACATCAATAAGAAAGTCGCACTAGAGACGGGTGAAATACCGCAAAGCATTTCGTCCAGCGTGCTAACGTTTCTTATTTCTTTATTGCCCTCAAGGGGCTAAACATAGAAGGGACAACCAAGGACAGACAAAGGGATTAAGTCGATTACATGGACCCCAGGGCGTAACTGGTACTTAATTTATCGACCCCGAAAGGATGAAAGGCAGAGTCGACCTCGGTGGAATTTGAACACAGAACGTAACGGCAGACAAAATACCGCTAAGCATTTCGTCCAGCGCGCTAACGATTCTGCCAGCTCGTCGCATTCATTAATGTGTAATGATTTCAAATTTTGCCAGTAAAGCAGCAATTTTGGGAGACGGGATGAGACGATTACGTCTACCCCAGTGCGAAACTGGTACTTCATTTAACGACACCGAGAGGATGAAAGCTATATTCTGTAATAAAGAAATCGTTTAATCCCATGACAGTTTTTTTTTTTTTTAAATCCTAAATCATAAATATCAATGTGAGACTACGTGTAATTTTTATATGATTTTGTGCGTCGGAATATTTTTGTTAAGCCTTTGTATGAAGCTTCCATATTTGAGAAGGAAGATAATAACAATCACTTCTGCTGTTGCTGGCGGTGATGGTAGTGGTAGGAAGGGATGGTTGTTGGGTTGGTGACAATGCTGCTCGTGACGCCGGGTTGATGGCACAATTGACGGTCAGAATGTTGTTAGTGTCACTTGATATACAGCAAACAGGTTTCTCCGTTGGTTTACCAAATAAACTATTGCTAAGCTAATTAACGCACCATCAGTTCTCAGATCTGTCACTTAATTACATTTTAATGAAAATTATTGTTTCATTATTATTATCATCAGCAGTAGTAGTAGTAGTAGTAGTAGTAGTAGTAGTAGTAGTAGTAGTAGTAGTAGTAGGAGGAGGAGGAGGAGGAGGAGGAGGAGGAGGAGAGGGAAGGAGGAGGAGGAGAGGGAAGGAGGAGGAGGAGAGGGAAGGAGGAGGAGGAGAGGGAAGGAGGAGGAGGAGAGGGAAGGAGGAGGAGGAGGAGGAGGAGGAGGAGGAGGAGGAACAGCAGCAGCAGCAGCAGCAGCAGTAAATTCAAGAGTTTAATTTTATATCTGAAAGCAATTTTGAAGCCAAAAGCCTATTATTTGGACTTTATATACGCAATGTGTTAAATTACTTATGTACATCTAAACACGTTGGGTTATATTTCACGTTTTATGTGTAATTTATGCATACACGTACATAATACAAGTATGCACTTTTTAATTCACTATTACTATTATATATATGCGTACGTGTGTGTATGTATGTATGTATGTATGCATGTATGTATGTATGTATTAGAATCTGACGCATCTAAAGAATAACTTGTTTCCAACTTTTCAAATAAATGATTTTCGGAAGTAGTGTCACAATGTAGAATGAAAATACGCGCAAAAGTATCAAAATATGTTTTACCAGCAAATGCAAGAGATTTGATTGGTACAAGAAAAAAGCGTTAGAAAATACGTTACAAGATCCCAGATTTTTGGGAGAGGGCCAGTCGATTAGATCGTCCTCAGTACGCAACTGGTACTTAATTTATCGATCTCCGAAGGGATGTAAGGCAAAATCGACTTCGGTGGAATTTGAACCCTGAACGTAAAGACAGACGAGAAAATAAGTTACATATTTATTTCTCTCTTATTGTTGTCAGCAGAACATGTGATACCTTTATCTACATGCGTGGTCGAGAATTCAACGGTTCCCTATATATCGGAGGCAATGAATTCGCACAGAAGCACTTTGCCGCCTTCGATTAGACGTTATTGAAAAGGCTCAAAAATGGCAAAATGCAGTCATGCTCTCACCGGCTTCTTTTGGTGCGATTTTTCGTCTCCGTCCGATATTTAGTGTTTTAACGCAGATAGTCCATAAGAAGTGTCACTGATCTATGACTATGCATGTACAATAAGTATGATATATAAATTGCGTTAGAAATATTTGGTTAATTACGTGGTTGGGTGCGCTTCTAAGTGTTTGAGTCTATATACGCATTGCTACGATTTCTTTTAAAACGGATGGTTTTGTAAGTGGTAAAACGTTTTTGCTATATGTTTATCTGAAAGAGAGTCTGTAACTCTACAAATAAACAATTTAGAAGAAACGGTTATATTACTTATTTGGTATTAAAGCATGAAAACATCAAACGATTTCGCACGTTTATAGGTATATTTGTTTTGTACTTAAAGCAAAATGTCTGTATACCTGATACGTTTTCTAACAGTTGCTTTCGGAAGAGGCGGCACATAACGGAATCTTTACAGTTGAATATTCACATCGAGATGTATTTGTAAATACTTTTACATTCAAGTTGTCACATTATTTGCCAACTTTCAGAAGTTGAAATAATTGTAATCAAAAATCAAATAGGAAAGATATAAGAAGCTTTAGATGCTAAAATTGGAGAGGCTGTGTGGTAAGTAGCTTGCTTACCAACCACATGGTTCCGGGTTCAGTCTCACTGCGTGGCACCTTGGCTAAGTGTCTTCTACTATAGCCTCGGGCCGACCAAAGACTTGTGAGTGGATCTGGTAGACGGAAACTGAAAGAAGCCCGTCGTATAATTATATATATATATATGCATGTGTGTGTGTATGTTTGTGCGTCTGTTTGTCCCCCCCCCCCGACGTCGCTTGACAGCCGATGCTGATGTGTTTACGTCCCCGTAACTTAGCGGTTCGGCAAAAGAGACCGATAGCATAAGTTCTAGGCTTGCAAAGAATAAGTCCTGGGGTCGATTTGCTCGACTAAAGGCGGTGCTCCAGCATGGCCGCAATCAA
>NC_142938.1:11928837-11931337 GCF_046866305.1 Octopus bimaculoides
AATAATAAATAATAATAATAATAATGATAATAATAGTTGTAGTAGTAATAATAATAATAATAATAATAATAATAATAATAATAATAATAATAATAATAATAATAATAATAATAAAATTTATAATAATGTTGATAAAGCCATAGAAAAACATTGTGAACCACGAAGATGGTATTAATTCCATAGCTTATTGGAGAGTGGACACTTTTTTGCGTCCACTGGTCATTTCTACAAGAGAGGATAAAAAAAATGAGGTGAGATAAGGAACGAGAATGGAAAAACAGAAAAAAATATATATATATCAAATAAAATGAATAGAGAAAAGATGTGAAATGAAGTTGATAGGGAATCAATGAATAGAGGAATTTACCAAAATGGTATGTATGCATGAAGACACAGATGCGAATGTGTGTGTGTGCGTGCTTGTGTGTGTTTGTGTGAATGTGATATCCGTTTATTTGCGAAACTGCTTACACCACTGAGGAAGATATCACAATCTGTATGGAATTAAGTCTACGGCGGTTAGTTCTGGCAGATTTTCAAAAACTGACCTTACTTGCTTCCATACGCGTACTTAGAAATATACGCGAGCATACGAAAAGATATCGTATCTGACATACATAGATATATACATTTGTCGAACAATGCATACATGCATCCATGTACATATACTTACTAGTATATATATATATATATATATATATATATATATATATATATATATATATATATATATATATATATATATATATAGATAGATAGATAGATAGATAGATAGATAGATAGATAGATAGATAGATAGATAGATAGATAGATATACATAGAGACATATACATATATTCATACATTCATACATACATTTATGTATACATACAAAGATGCTCACATAACAAAAAACTGCATTTATGATTGCATACAACCTACATACATAGTCACACACACACACAGGGGCACGCACACATGCACACGCGCATATATATATGTTATATATATATATATATGTGTGTGTGTGTGTGTGTGTGTTTGTGTGTGTGTGTGTGTGTCTGTGTGTGTGTGTGTGTAAGTATATATGTATATATACGCACATGCATGCACACACACATACACACACATACGCACATGTATATATAATAATCACCTACATGTGTAATAGCACTGATATATGTGCGCGCATGTGTAATTTTGATCATGCGTGTTTGAGTGTGTTTTGATCGGATTAAGAAGCTGTTGCATCCAATAAATTCTTCCAAGCTAGACTTATTACAGGACAACTGTAGCGTCCACCATTAACCATTCCGTAAATTGGGTAGAACAAGAAAACATCGATGCAACGGAATAATAATTCCGATTCTCTATGTTTGTATTTTGTTATAATTATGTTTTCCTCTCTGTATTTTATTTGTTTGTTTGTTTGTTTGTTCATCTGTTATTTATTGATCTGTCCTGTTATCTATTATGTTATTTTGCTCCAGGTGAGATGCTTCGTACTTTTTTATTAGTTTTTGGCGGGGTTTTTTTTTTCATTTTATATATCTTTGTCACTATGAGCATGTTTTCTTGTAAATTTGTGCCTGCGTATAAAGAGTATGTGTACACAGAAACGAACGCATGCACATACCAGCTAGCTCGCTCGTATGTCAAATCAAACAGACTGTACATATATACACATACACACACCCATATATATATATATACATATATATGTGTACATATATATGCATATACGTATATATATATATATATATATATATATATATATATATATATATATATATATATATAAATATACATATATATATATATATATGTATATGTGTATATATATACATATATATATGCATATTTATATGTATACATATATATACATATATATATATATATATATATATATATATATATATATGTATATTTATATATATATATATATATATATATATATATATATATATACATCTATGTCTGTGTGTATGTACATAAGTATTGTCATATGAAAGATGTCTCTAACCTATCGATGATTGAACGATGAAACCCCAAAAGAAGTAAATATATGATTCCATACACAAATAATTATACGGAAACCAAATTACCTTATGCATATATATAGGTACAGACTGATTCAACATAGGTACTTTCATATATATGTTTTATATGCATACATGCATCTTTTATATACATATATATTTTGTGTATGTGTGTGTGTGTTTGAAAAGCTGAATCAGCGAAAAACGCTTAACATGAAAACTCCCTTCCATAAGGTGTATGTCATTCTGTTTCTTAACTCTTTATTTTATATAAATGCATGTATATTTGTATAGGTCACTTCAGTCACTGAGAATTGATGAACTAGAGAATTCAATATGTACACAGATATACAGGAAGTAAATAGACAGCTTTAATTTTCAAAATTTCTGATCTAAGCGTCTTAATATGTTTTCAGCCGTGTAGAATTTACAATGTAATTATTCTTTTTCTTTCCAGGCGCCATTATATTAAATCTTTCCGA
>NC_142938.1:11936337-11941337 GCF_046866305.1 Octopus bimaculoides
CACACACACACACACACACACACACACACGCACGCACGCACACACACACACACACACACACACACACACACACACACACATACAAACAAACAAACAAACAAACATATACATATAAATATAAAGAATTTATATATCAAGAAATAGATAGAGATATAAACATGCATACGCGTATATATATATATATATATATATATATATATATATATATATATATATATATATATATATATATATTAATTTCTTTTTTGTGCGTGTGTGCTTGCTTCATTTTGTGAAAAGTATACATAAAAAGGCGGTGCGGAAGCATGGCCTCAGTCAAATTAGTGAAAGAAATAAAAGAATAGAAGAATACATTAATATCTATTTATCTATCTATCACTCTTCAATCTCTCCTTCTGTCACTCTCCCTCCCTCTCTCTCTCTCTCTCTTGTATGTTCTCTATCCCGTTCTCTCTTGATAGGTAGATAGATAGATAGATAGAAGGACAGACAGACAGATAGATAGATGGATAGATAGATACATAAATAGATGGATAGATAGATAGATAGATAGATACATAGATAGATAGATAGATAGATAGATAGATGGATAGATAGATACATAGATAGATAGATAGATAGATAGATAGATAGATAGATAGATAGATAGATTCATACATATATGCACACTCACACACATTCCTATGAACAAACATATATACCTGCATATATATATCTGCATTACATATATACATATATGCACACGTACATTTCTATTAATAAACATACATACATACATGCACACTTACATACATACATGCATACATATATACATCCATATATGCATACATACCTACATACGTGCGTTCGTACGTAAGTACGTCAGCAAGTACATTCATTTGCACGTGTTTGTAAGCAATTCAGTAAACCGCATGAAGCAATTTGATAGATTTGAATATTTGAGAATAAAAACAGCGGAAAATGCCAGATCAAAGAAGGAAAACAAATGCCAGATTCCTGAGTCTAGAGTTACTTGAATAATGTTGGACTCTGTTTAGAAATATTATCAGATTATATAATGAGGATCAAAAATCCCTTTTTAAGGGCAATAGTAATTTTCATTGTATTTTAATCTGTGACAATAAACGGATGGTTAGAGGTTGAAATTGAGAAAACCATAATGGCCTTTGAAATGAAATGTTAGTGAATTATCATTTGCATTATGTATACAAAGCATCAAATTAAGAAATATTTTCAGCGAAATATGGTTGGGTGGGAAATGTATTGTTTAAAGGTGGAGAAAAGAAAGGGAGTGGTTTGGTTACATAATAAGGTTGTTGGCACTCCGTCGCTTACGATGTCGAGGGTTCCAATTGATCCGATCAACGGAACAGCCTTCTTTGTAAGCCTAGTACTTATTCTATCGGTGTCTTTGGCCGAACCGCTAAGTTACGGGGACATATACACACCAGCATCGGTTGTCAAGCAATGCTAGGGGAACAAACATAGACACACAAACATACACACACACTGACATATATATATATATATACATATATACGATGGGCTTCTTTCAGTTTCCGTCTACCAAATCCACTCACAAGGCTTTGGTCGGCCCGAGGCTATAGCAGAAGACACTTGCCCAAGATGCCACGCAGTGGGACTGAACCCGGAACCATGTGGTTGGTAAGCAAGCTACTTACCACACAGCCACTCCTGCGCCTATCCACACAGTCACTCCTGCGCCTCTCTCTCTCTATATATATTTATGAAACTGGCATCAACTACAACAACGAAGGCGAAAGCGCTTACGGTTTCATATCGTAGGGAACATAGACACTCGAAATATTTGTAAAAGAGAAACGACAACGAAACAACAGCAATAAACTGCAACAATAAGATCTCCAGATAATTGAATCCGTATAACTGGGTGCATTGCGATTAAAAGTGACTAAAGCTTCCTTATGCGCCATCTGGAGTACACTGGAATAACCCCGAGCATTATAGGTATTGCATTGTATTCTCTCTCAGACTTTACCAAAATATACTAATGTTTAGACTATATATACACACATACATATATACATATATACATGAAGATATATATGTGTGTGTGTAAGTTTGTGTGTGTGTGTATGTATCTGTGTGAACGAATGTATTTTCATACGTGCATGTGTGTGTATTAGCCATTATTTTCCCCCAGATATTATTAAGCTTTGCACAATCAAATGCACTTAGTTAATAATAGTAATAATGAATGGTTTAAATGTGGTTATACTATTGATATTACTGGCGGTAGTGTAATTTAGTGCTCTCCTATGTTTTGAGTCGATAAAGGATGAAAAGTTGCACATTAAAATCTTCTCTTTTTTTTTCTATAAGTTATTCTTTGTTGATGGTGAACGATCTTTCTGTTTCATTTCTTTTGTTGTACGTGTGCATTTTATTTTTGTTTGTTTCTTCGTGTGTGTACGTGTGTGTGTGTATATATATATATATATATATACATGTGTGTGCATGCATGCATGCTTTTGTGTGTGTGTGTGTGTGTGTGTGTGTGTGTGTGTGTGTGTGTGCGAGTTTTGTATTATAGTTTTGAAGGGATTTAACAAAGCTCACAATACTTAACACCTTTATATTCAGGAAGATTAAATAAAATAAAAATAGATAAATGCACGGTTATTTTATGAATTATAAATAAGATTATTTTCGTCAATATTCACAATACCCGATTTATCACCAAAGAATTTTCTAATGTCGTTCTCATAAAAAAAAAATGAGAAAAATTATGATACAGAGAAAAAAGTCATCAATATGCTAATAACGGCAGCGTTTAGGTAGATTTGGTTAGGCTGTAAACCGAAAAAGTGTACTGCAGTCGTTCGTTACAGATTCTTTCAAACCAGTTCAAAACCAGTCTAGTTCAACTTTTCGTTTCGTCTTCCTGAGAACGATGAAATAGGTATTATTCAGAAACTAGGGTCTGTCTTAATCGGCTGTTCACTACCTTTCCCTCAGTTTGAACACCCCATGCTTACTTCATGAATGAAAGATAGGATTTTGTGCAAATGTTAATTACAAATATGGTAGTCTCACATACGTAATATATAGTGAATTGAAAATCTTTGATCAAGTGAGATTGTCGATGCAATAAATTGACAAAACTTCCTCTGAGCTCAATAAGCGAATGGATGAAGATTTCAAACAGTTGATAGAAATGTTTGGACAGTATGTACAAGCACTCTCCGCTCTCTAACAATGAGAAAGTATCATGCCAGTTTATCTGGGTCACCAACGTTTTCCTTAAAATTCGAATGATATATTTCCAAATACATAATAAGCCGCTTCCTCAGAAAATTTTTCAACAAAACTGGGTTTCGAATTGCACCTTGAAGTTAAAATATATTATAATACAGAAGCCAAGAAAATTAATAAAGGTTAAGTTTACATCCTGGAACACTAATGCATGCCAGTACGATAAGAAATACCATGCAGAATCGATTATATAAGATGCAGAAGTAAGGTGGACAAAGTCAAACCACACCGTATTGAGAAAAAAATTCCTTTCAAAGAATTAGTTATTGAGTTATTCTTAGCTCTTAAAAGAACGAGATAATGGCTTAGACATTAAATGGAAAATACCCAAAATAATTCCTTGGATAAGTGGATATAAAATGTGCGAATTACGTACAGCAGCGAAACGGTGAAATTTGAATACCATCTACAAATACTGGTTATTATCTACAAACAAGATCGGAACATTCTACTAGATGTAACCATTTTTCCACAAGTGC
Source organism: Octopus bimaculoides (assembly GCF_046866305.1). Classification (NCBI taxonomy): domain Eukaryota; kingdom Metazoa; phylum Mollusca; class Cephalopoda; order Octopoda; family Octopodidae; genus Octopus; species Octopus bimaculoides. Next base: position 11,940,111 of record NC_142938.1, read on the forward strand.
ATTTGAAGTGTAAAGCAACCCAGATGAAACAGATTAGCATTGACTTATCACACACTCCCCCTTTACTCATTTGTTTTATCAACTACTTTCGTCACAACACTCTAAACCAGTAGTTCCAAACCTGGGGTGCGTGGACCCCTGGTGGTCCACAAAGGTAGTACTGGGAACTACTATGAAATGGCTGGGAACCACTACTCTAAACAATATTTTTTTACTATCCCATAATACAACTTTCTTCAGAAACTCTTCCATTTTTTTTTTCTTACTATAAGAATAATTTCTGAAATTCTGCCACATGATTTTGTTGACTCCATTATTTTAATTTATTTCTAGAAACTCTAAGAGAAAGTTACCCAGATCGTTCAAAAAGGCTCAAAATATCTGTACGCTTTGAAGAACTCAGATTCACAAAATCATGATAGAAGCCATTCGAACATCATGAAAATTTATAGTCATGCGTGTTACTGCGTTTCAATCGAAAATCGATTGTCAAATATATTTTTATGATTGAGTGGGCGTGTTATGATTTTAATGAAACTATTAGCAACGATGTGTACGACATATTTATATACGTGTGTGCGAGCGAGTGTGTGTGTATATGTATGTATGTATGTATGTATGTATGTATTTAAGTACGTGTATCTATACACACTCACATACAAATATAGGTAAGGAGAGATATAGATATGAACATAAGTATATGCATATATGTATATAACTATATCTATCCCCCAATATATATGCATATAATATTTACATATATATATATATATATATATATATATATATATATATACAAGGCAGCTGACGAAGGATCAATTCCAAGTGGCTATCTGTTTTCCTATGTGTTCGTTCCGTGGTCTGTAGTTCATTGTTCTAACGTCCTGTACCCTGATATGCATCTATATACACATGTAAATGTAAATATGTTCATATATGTGTGTATACATGCATATATATTCTTTGTATTATATATATATATATATATAAATATATATATAATACAAAGAATATATATGCATATATATATATATTCAAATATAAATATATATATATATATATATATATATATATATATATATATATATATGTATATGTATAACTTGTATATAAACAATATGCATACTACACACATACATATACAGGTACATATATTTGCATATACTTGTGCGTTTATGAGAAAAGTGTTCATAGCTTAATGGAAATATGTACATATGTGAGCTGCCT
>NC_142938.1:11946337-11951337 GCF_046866305.1 Octopus bimaculoides
ACGTAACAGCAGCTGTTGCGCTTTCACCAATTCTGCCATATTCGCCAACAACACACCTGCCATGACACGGTGATGTTTAGACTCTGGTTGGTATATTTATGTTTGGAATTGTGTTTTCGGCAGTTAAACCTCTTATAACTGAAGTGATAAATTTCGAATAAGTTTACGTGCGTACGTTTAATAAACAGGCACTTAATTTTACTATGTAAATAAACTCTACGTATGTGCGCGCGGCCTGGCCGTGCGTATAATATAATGTATATATGTATATATATATATATATATATATATATATATATATATATATATATATATATATATATATATATATTGGGTATACATTCGTACATACATGTATACATACGTATATCTGTATGTATATATAATTGTTAGATAGACAGACAGGCACAAACAGACAGATAATCATATAGATAGATAAAGTTCAACAAAGCCGTTGCAAAGGACCTCAAGTCGTATATGATGCGAAGTGTTCAATCCGTGCAAAATGCTTGCCAAACAAGTTACAACGCCAATAGTGTGGTACGCTTTGGTTTTCCTTCGATGAGAAAAACGTCTACCAGGACCAAAAGGAGAAAACCACAGACGGTTATGTCGAAACCCGAATTAGGTACGAACAATCGTGCTTTCTAAGTTTTCAGCAACGAGGAAGATCCATGCCCCCACTTTTTTTCACGGGGCTTAAGAATCAATACTTCTGTTTGTTGAAGAAATTCGTTAGGCTTTGGATAGACGCAACGGATAACTTTACGTCTCTCAACGAGACAGCTCCGACTAATAAGGCATGGACAACCCAAGCATGAAGGCATGCCGACCTCCATGATCATGTTCTCCCAAGCACATGGTCTCTTAGCTCACCAGACCTCAATCCACTTGACTGTTTACGTATGGGGCGCGGTCGTGAGAGAGGTCAATCAACATCGCCATTACACCGTACAATCTTTCAGTTCCACATGACCAACACTATGTCCAAAATTGATAAAGATCATCTAATTCGGGCATGTCAACGCTTCCGACTCTCAATTGGAGCAGCCATTGATGTGAACGGCAGATTAATTGAATCGGCGAGATAAAAGGATTTTCAAGATTAATTGTTTGTACGCATTTGTTTTCAAATACGACTTTTCTTTGATGCGTATTTTGTATGTATGTATGTATGTATGTATGTATGTATGTATGTATGTATGTATGTATTCTTTTATTGTTTTGTCTGTTTCATTCATTTGACTGCGGCTATGCTGGAGCACCGCCTTTAGTCGAACTAATCAACCCCAGGACTTATTCTTTGTAAGCTTAGTAATTATTCTATCGGTCTCTTTTGCAGAACCGCTAAGCACGCCAACATCAGTTGTCAACATCGGTGAGGGGGGGAAACACTGACACACACAAACACACACACACACACACACATATATATATGTATATATACGACAGGTTTCTTTCAGTTTCCGTCTACCAAATCCACGCACAAGGCTTTAGTCGGCCCGAGGCTATAGTAGAAGACATTTGCCCAAAGTGTCCCGCGGTGGGACTGAACCACACAGCCACTCCTGCACCTGTGTGCATGTATGTTATTATTCAGTTTAATTTCATCCTTTCGGGGTTGATAAATTAAGTACCAGTGTATCCCTGGGGATCGATGTAATCGACTGGTCCCCCTTCCTGCCAAATATTTCAAGCCTTGTTTCTTTTGTATAAACGTAGGTAGGTAGGTAGGTAAGTAGGGAGGTATTTAGGTAGGTAGGTAGGTAGGTAGGTAGGTAGGTAGGTAGGTAGGTAGGTTGGTAGGTAGGTAGGTAGGGAAGGAGGGGGAATGAGTGAGGGAGGGAGGTATAATATGAAACTCACTGAATAAATAACAGAGAATGAAAAATGAAAGAATTATTTTTAAAGATTGATATGACATCGAGGTTTTACGGGGAGGCTCTTATGCAAAACTATATGGAAAGTAACTTCGAAGAACCTGTCTGCTTCTCTCTTTTATCTCTCTTATCACCTTCTCTTTATCTTTATCATTTTCTTTTTGTATAGATGTGTGTGTGTGTGTGTGTGTGTGTGTGTATCAATGTGAATCTGTATGTGTGCGAAAGGGTATCTATGCGTCTGTTTGCGAGTGCGCATGTCTTGGTGTGTGTATATACGTGTGTGTACATATCTAGGCGTGTGTGTGTGTGTGTTTCTGTATGCGTTTTGCGTATTTATTTATATTTCGATATAATGAACAGACGTTTACTTCATTCTTTCTCACTCACTTTCATTTCTCCCTCTCTTTCTCTCTCTCTCTCTCTCTCTCTCTCTCTCTCTCTCTCTCTCTCTCTTCTCCCTTTACCTACTTATTTTCGTCCACTCTCTCTTTATTCGTCTATTACATATGCTTCATCTTCCTCTTTTTCTTTTTTCTCACCTACACTTTCTCTCTCTCTCTCTCTCTCTTTCTAGCTATCTGTCTCTTTCCTTGTTTCTTTCGCTCTATTTCTCTCTCTTTTTCGCTCTCTTTTTCTCTCTCTTTCTCTCTCTTTCTCTCTCTTTCTCTCTCTCTCTCTCTCTTTCTTTCTCTCTCTCTCTCTCTCTCTCTCTCTCTTTCGTCTCCTTTTAACTACTTGCCTCTCTCCCCCTCTCTCTTTCTCTTTCTATCTATCTATCTATCTATCTATCTATCTATCTATCTATCTATCTATCCATCTATCTTCCTCTCTTTCTCTATCTTTCGTCTCCCTCTAACTACTTGTCTTTCTCTCCCGCTCTCTCTCTCTCTCTCTCTCTCTTTCTATCTTTCTATCCATCTATCTATCTCTCTTCCTCTCTCTTTCTCTCTCTCTCGTCTCCCTTCAACTACTCGTCTTTCTCGTCCACTCTCACTCTCTCTCTCAACCTCATTTTCTCTCTCTCCTTCTCTCCTTCTCTCCCTCCCTCTCTCCTCCTCCCCCTCTCTCACTCATCCTCTTTCATCCACCTATTCTCTCACGGTTTATTTATTGTAACTTCGGCTCCCAGACACACCTTATTGCAACTATCTCTTCAAGACATGATAATATCGAGTTCATCCTTGTGATAATAACATAAACTAGATGGCGCTAGGGCATACAATTTTTTCAATTTTTTTGGTTCTTTTGGTAACAGTTTAAAAATGGTGGTGGTGGCGGCGCTGCTGCTGCTGCTGATGATATTATTCCCCATAAGGTCTCTCTTTGCCTAAATGCTGTTAAACTACATCAAGTGATGCTGTTTTAGTAATTATCGACAAAAAAGGTAAACAGATGTTAGTATAATGTTAGTATAATACGTGTTAAAGCCATCAACAAAATAACAACAACAACAACAACAACAGCAGCAGCGGCAGCAGCAGCAACAAGGACATGTAATATTAATAATACTGATGATGATGATGATGATGATGATGATGATGATGATGATAACGATGATGATGATGATGATGATGATGAGGATGATGATGATGATGACGACGACGACGATGATGATGATGATGATGATGATGATGATGATGGGGATGATGAGGAGGAGGAGGAGGGGGAGGAGGAAGAGGATAATGATGATGATGACAATGGAAATTAGAAGAAGAAGAAGAAGAAGAAGAAGAACCCTTTTTTTGCTAAAAGTACAAGACCTGAAATTATAAAAATAATAATAACAATAACAACAACAACAATCATGATAACAATAATAATTTAAAATCCATGATGATGATGATGATGATTGGGAGGAGGACCATGACGACGACGATGGTGGTAGTGGTGGTTTTGGTGTTGATGATAATGACCATTATGATTCTGAAAATAACTAAATAAATAAATATATATATATATATATATATATATATATATATATATATATATATGAATAAGGCCAGTGGCAAAGCACCTTATCAAACGAAAGTACTGATGTACTTGGTAAGCGATTGGATATATACGGTGTGGGGCGATTGCCCAGGGATGTATATAAGATATTCGTATATATGTACCTGTTTATGTATCTATGTATGAATATGTATATCTGTAAACATGCGTGTATATATGAATACATACACAGAAATATATATATATATATATATATATATATATATATAGAGAGAGAGAGAGAGAGAGAGAGAGAGAGAGAGAGATACATATACATTCATAGATATGTTTATATATACATGAAAATACACACCTATATCTATATCTATATATCTACACATCTATATCTATATATGTGTGTATGTGCTGTGCGTGTATGCGTGTATTTGCATATATATGTACGTGTGTGTATGTATTTATGTATGTATGTATGTTTGTGTGTGTGTATTTATGTATGCATTTATATGTAAGCACACACACACACACACATACACACACGTATGTAGGAGAGTGCGTGTGAACTCCTGAGAAAATATTTCCGTGTGCGTGTGTATATGCGTCTGTGGTTTTGCACGTTTCTGTGTGTATATTCGAGTATGAATGTGTATATGCGTATGTGTATATATATATATATATATATATATATATATATATATATATATATATATATGTGTGTGTGTGTGTGTGTGTGTGTGTGTGTGTGTGTGTGTGTGTGTGTGTGTGTGTGTGTGTGTGTGTGTGTGTCTATGGTATGTGTGTATAATTACGTCGTTATATATGCGGCTGTAAATCTTTAGAATTATCAAGGGATCTTCCCTGAAAGTGCGTGTTGAAACAGATGTTTTTGTTTTTTGCCTTTTTACCAAAAGTTATATTGGCAATTTATTAAACATGAGCAAACACGTATGATTCAGCAATATCATTTAGTCTCTTCCTCTTCTTTGCGTTGTTTTTGTTGTTTTTGTTCTTGTTGCTTAATGCCCAGAACAGCCATGATCCACTAGACCGATGATCACAGGTACCTCATCCGTGACCGGCTTCTCCCGTCTGCTTTTAGCATATCGAGGCCTGGTCTTTTTAAAGTGTTTTTTTTTTCTTTATCTAGAACGGTAGCATGTGTTTTGAAAG
>NC_142938.1:11956337-11966337 GCF_046866305.1 Octopus bimaculoides
GGCACTCCGTCGCTTACGACGACGAGGGTTCCAGTTGAACCGATCAACGGAACAGCCTGCTCGTGAAATTAACGTGCAAGTGGCTGAGCACTCCACAGACACGTGTACCCTTAACGTAGTTCTCGGGGATATTCAGCGTGACACAGTGTGACAAGGCTGGCCTTTGAATTACAGGTACAACAGAAACAGGAAATAAGAGTGAGAGAAAGTTGTGGTGAAAGAGTACAGCAGGGTTCGCCACTATCCCCTGCTGGAGCCTCGTGGACCTTTAGGTGTTTTCGCTCAATAAACACTCACAACGCCCGGTCTGGGAATTGAAACCGCGATCCTATGAACGCGAGTCCGCTGCCTTAACCACTGGGCCATTGCGCCTCCACTGCATTAAAGTAAGTAATGCTTAAAGTTATCTAAAAGCAGCATCGAATGTAGAACCCTAGATAAGTTTCTGAAACATTTGTTTTTATTAAAAAGTGTGCGTCTTCAATGCCCTGGACTATGCTAAGTATGTAATATTGCACCAAGTGTTCATCATAGAATACTTAATACTGAATTAAGTATTAAGCATGCAATACTTAATATTGTAGTAAGTTGTAAGTATGCAATACTTAATATTAAGTAGGATATCTCAGTTTTAATCTTATGAGCGTAGAGGGGCAATGGCTCAGTGGTTGGGGCAGCGGACTCGCGGTCATAGGATCGCGGTTTCGATTCCCAGATCGGGCGTTGTGAGTGTTTATTGAGCGAAAACACTTAAAGCTCTCCGGCAGGGTATGGTGGCGAACCCTGCTGTACTCTTTCACCACAACTTTCTCTCACTCTTACTTCCTGTTTCTGTTGTGCCTGTAATTCAAAGGGTCAGCCTTGTCACACTGTGTCACGCTGAATATCCCCGAGAACTACGTTAAGGGTACACGTGTCTGTGGAGTGCTCAGCCACTTGCACGTTAATTTCACGAGCAGGCTGTTCCGTTGATCGGATCAACTGGAACCCTCGACGTCGTAAGCGACGGAGTGCCAACAACAACAGTAATATCCATTTCTTCGACTAAGTTAACCAACTTATCTTTCGTTTTCCGAGACGACAAACAGTAATTTGAAGGCAATTGTATCCTTTTCTTTTCTTCCCCGATTTTTCTCCAGCAAACCGAACGACCACGTTGCGGCACCTTCTTCGTTTCATACAGATATATTACGTTTCATTCTACGACTTCCATATCATTTTCCATCTAATTACTTAGCAAATCTCTTGAATTCCAAGTTCCTCAGATCTAAACTCGACTGCTGTGTCATCTCATCGACTTCAAGTGTTTCCTCCGTTCAACAAATATATTTCAATCATTAGGTGTCTCGTTACCAAAAGCCAAAATTCTTCGTCTTTGTACATAACAGAAGGAGGGCGCCTAAACATATTAATTTCCTAAACGCTAAGACTTGAATAAATGCGAAATTTCCTTGTTTCCTGCCTATCTATCTTCCATTCTCCCTTTAATTTCATTTGTATTTTTTTTTTTCCTTTCTGTTTGTCAGTTCAGCAAAGACTGGAAGTTTAAAATTAACAAAAATAAAAATAATGATAATAATAATAAGAAGAAGAAAATAATAAGAATGTAATAGAAAATAATTAAATTATTAAATGCGCTAAAAGGGCTTGAAACCTCACCGAGATATTCTACACTTTGTTGAAACACATACACGTGGGCATATAAACACACACACGCACATACACACAATGCATACCCACCCACACACACATACACACAGCGTAACACAGCACACGGTGTTACAATCGTAAATTTATGTGCGTTCATAAATGGTTGTATATACTTGTATATATACTATACTATATATATATATATATATATATATATATATATATATATATATGGCTCTCTCTCTCTCTCTCTCTCTATATATATATATATATATATATATATATATGTATGTATATACTATATATATATGGCTGTATATACTTGTATATACATTGTGTGTGTGAGGGTATATGTACATATAGCTTTATAGATAGATAGATAGATAGATAGATAGATAGATAGATAGATAGATAGATAGATAGATAGATAGATAGAAACGTATATAGATATGTATAGATGTAAATATGAATATATATATGCACAGGCATGTATGCATGTGCGGGCGAGTAAATAGAGATTGCCTTCAGAATGTCAAACACAAAATAGCGACAAAGTGAAGCCTCAGGTATGGACCACACTATATATGTGTGTATACATACGTAGTAATATATGTGTGTATGTGTGCTTCCTTGTCTGTCTATCTTTAAAACGAGTGGGGTGGGGTGTATGTGTGCACATTAGACGAAGGGTGAATGTCCTTTCGATATTGATGAAATATTTACGTAATTTAATATTGGAGTTAGCTCAACTGATGTATATACATACATACACGTTTTTGCATTCAGTAACTAACGCACGTCATGTAACTTATATAGACACACTCCAGTTCATCATTATATATATATATATATATATATATATATATATATGTATGTATATGTATATATGTAGAAGCATATGTGCATACATACGTAAATGTAGAGTTTGTGTGTGTTTGTGCCTGTAATATTGTAAACACAAACATATGTGTTTGTTCAGCTGAAAAGCGAATTAGCGGGAGAGGGGACGAATCCAGAAGATAGGTTTGGGGAGTCTACGGGATAAACAGAGAATGCAGTGAAGATTCAATGAAAAGGTATATGTGAGATTGACAGCAACTGTGAAGAGATACCGTATGTGAAGACGACAATATGGTGTTTATGTGTGTATAAAAGTATATATATATATATGTATATATACATATATATATATATATTTGTATATGTATGTATATATATATATATAGAGAGAGAGAGAGGTGGAGACAGAGGGAGAGGAGGGAGAAAAGAGGAGAGGACAGATAGCTATAGATATAGATAGATATAGATATATACATACACACGCACGCACACACACACACACAGACATATATATATATATATATATATATATATTATATACATATATACACAAACACATGTGTATGTATGCGTATAGTAATCTCAGTTAATAGTTAGTTGCTCTCAATGTTGATAGATAGATAGACAGACAGACAGACAGACAAACAGACAGGTAGGTAGATAGGTAGATAGATAGATAGATAGATAGATAGATAGATAGATAGATAGATAGATAGATAGATGCAGAGAGGGTGTGATTATCAAGTAGAGTGGAGGAACGGAAAATATATATACAGTTTGTTTGGGGAATACGCTGAAGTGAATGAGAATAAGCTTTATAGAAATTGAAAAAAATATTGACAAAATACGATTTCTGTTATAATTCTGTCCAGAAAACTCTAAGAGAAGAAACAATGAGAAGAGAAATTTTATTTTATTTTATTTTTGTATCTCTCATTTCTTTATACATTTATTCTATTTCACTGATATTTATATATATATATATATATATATATATATATATATATATATATATATATGCATATATTATGTATTTATTTGTAGTTTGGAATTGTTAGATTCTATACCGAAAAACCAACAACAAAAACAACAACGAAACACCCACCACTTTTGGTGATTCGGTGAAGCTTCCCAATTATTTTCGCGTATTCTGCTACGATGCACGCGATGCAGAATCCGGATTTTGCAGACTTTGTTCTCATGGCGCGTTTTTCCAATTAAAGATTCCGTTTTTCCTAAGACTTCCGCTGAAACCATTTTAATTTTAATTTTAATTCAAAATTTTCAACAGCCATATTTAAAAATGCATATATACATTTAAAAAAAAAAATCACTTTACAAATTGAATGTGTGTATGTGTGTTTACATGTATACATATACATGTGTGTGTATGTATATTCATATACACACATATAAACATATATGTACATATAAACATATATGTACATATATATACATATATATATATGTATGTATATATATATATAAACATGATATATATACACACACTCACATGCATGTTATGTGTGTGTATACATAGATATAAGTATACATACTTTTTATTGATAGATATATATATATATATATATATATATATATATATATAGATAGATAGATAGATAGATAGATAGATAGATAGATAGATAGATAGATAGATATGTAAGCATATGTGTGTGTGTTATACAACACACACACACACGCATATATATATATATTAAGTGACATGTACTGTAGTTGAAGTGCTGGTGTACTCATGGGTGAAAAATAGGGGTATATGAGTGTGTGTGTGTGTGCCTGTTTGTGTGTGTGTATGCGTATGCGTGTGTGTGTGTGTGTGTGTGTGTGTGTGTGTGTGTGTGTGTGTGTATGTCTGATGCATGCAGGTATATACTCTTTTATTCTTTAATTTGTTTGTCATTTTACTGTGGCCGTGCTGGAACACCGCTTTTAGTCGAGTAAATTAACCCCAGAAGTTATTATTTATAAACCAAGTAGTTATTCTATCGAAACCTTTTGCCGAACTGCTAAGTTACGGGGACGTAAACACACCAACATCGGTTAGCAAGCGATGGTGGTGGGGACAGACACAGACACACAAACATTCGCACACGCATATATACACACATATATACGTCGTATATATATATATATATATATATATATATATATATATATTGTTTTCCGTCCGCCACTACCCTCCACGAAAACAATTTAATTTGTGTTCGTGAGAAGAACCATTTTAACGATGCGTACTGCCTTAATTCTTCGAAACGCCGGAGTTTTAATGGTGGCAGCTGATGAAGGGGATGTTTCTATGTCGCCTGCTTGTTTGTTGCACCTTGTTTACCATTTTTGTCCTTGTTCTTTTGCCACGTCATGTACCCAGTTATGTATCTATATGTACATGTGGATGAACGTATATACATACATGTACATATATATGCATATACTCATATATTGTTTATACATATATATACATATATATACGACAGGCTTCTTTCAGCTTACGTCTACCAAATCCTCTCACAAGGCTTTGGTCGGCCCGAGGCTATAGTAGAAGACATTTGCCCTAGGTGCAAGTGATTAATTATATTCTTTCGTAGTATTTAGGGGGCTGGGACTTTGATATTTTGCAGCAGTCAAGAACCCTTAACCGTCTGATTTGAAACCCGTGTGCCTCTTATCCACTGTTGGCTATGTAGGAGCTTTTTCAGGATAACATTCATAAAGCTGAGCCAACCGGCAGGCGACCTTTGGATAAATTAATAGCGATGTGGTTGGATACTTATACATAGTCTCGGTTGGTCACGCTTGCGACTCCAACCAGAAAGTACGGTAACAGTTGCTTCTGATAAAACCCTATCAAGGTGGTACCTGATAAATCAACCACCACCTCCATTCAACGACGCTCCCAGGAATAGCGAGTGAGGAAATGGATGGATAATCATAATAATAATTATTATTATTTATTTATTTATTTATGCGCCCTTTTAAAGCCTAGCCAGGCTCATGGGCCCGGTTTCCCGGTTTCTATGGCACATGTGCCTCTCATGGCTTCTGATCTTAATTGATTGGAAGTGTTATCATGTACATTGTTTTGTCTTGGTATAAAAGATGGGCTACAGCAAATATTCTGCTCAATATCACAGATTTGCTTGTCAGTTGCTTGACCATAACCAGTTGAGCATGTCCCTTAGTGGCTGACGATATGTGCATCTCTGATCCTGAGCAGAAGTAGTGGGGGAACACCATAGCCAGGTGTTAAGAGGAATTTCTTGAGGTATGAAGGAAAAATGCGTGTTTTCTTCATCAGCCTATAACAAGCCTCATTCAGAGACCTTTTGAACGGAATGGGCTAGTCAACCTGAGGAAAATTCAAACTGGACCCCATCTGCAAGGTCATATGGTTGTGATGCATGTGTCTGGTGCATGTGCCTTCCGGGCACGATAAAATAAATACTAGTCAGGTACTAGGGCCAATATGGTCGAGTATTCCGCATTCCTACAAAAGCTCCTGAACCTAAATCTATGTTAGAAACAATTATTTTTAAGCAGTAACTGCAGTAGTAGTAGTAGTAGTAGTAGTAGTAGTAGTAGTAGTAGTAGTAGTAGTAGTTGATTTAGCCGTATCATTGGTAGCTGTAGTTGAAGCTGTAGCAGTAGTAACTTTATTAACAGTTAAATTAATGTTTTAACGCAATTAACTTTTGCTCGACTCCATCAGTGACTACACAATTACATACTATGTACACACACACACACGCAATTAATTATACACACACGCACACATATATATATACGTATATATATATACACATATACATATATACATACATATATATACATATCTATACATATATATATATATGTATACATGTATACACACATGTATGTATGCAAAATACATCCACACACTCATATATATATGAATATATATATATATATATATATATATATGTATATATATATGTATATATATATATGTATATATATATATATATATATGTATATATACATATATATATATATATATATGTGTGTGTGTGTGTGTGTGTGTGTGTGTGTGTGTGTGTATGTATGTATGTGTATGTATGTATGTATGTATGTTTATTGTTTTCACACTCATGAATGTATATAGGCAGACAATATAGTTAGTCCCTTTTGTATAATTCCATTAGTCCTTTAAAATCGCGAAGACATCATTATGCAAATATGTGCAAAAACGTTGGCAGCACCATTAGTAATTATATTACAATTAACACTGCCTGAAAATTGATTCCTGTGGAGAAGAAACAGTTAAACGCAGCCACCATGTTAAAACATAGAGGGGACGGAATGGTAAGGAATGGTTGGGTTCTTGTTGTTATGTTGGTTGTTGTTAGTCAGTCAATTTGTCAAGAAATTTTTAACTGTCATTAAATACATTTATCGTATTTTATTCTTGGTTTTATTATATTTTCCTTTTTTTTTTTTTTGTCGAATTTGTTTCGTTTAGTTTATTTGTAATTAGCATTGATTATTTCAATACCATTTTAGCAAATGAATGCTATTTGTTGTTCGCCACCGTACACTTCATTACGTCCCTCAGTAATACATTGCACGCCATACTATGTCACACATGCTTCACTAAGTCGCACATGCCACACTAAATCGCACACTCCACTGTGGTATCTCACACACGCTAAACCCTACACATATATCACATACGACATTACAGGCAGCACACGCCATCTCACCATAAAATTAACTGTCGTTTATTATTATTATTATTATTATCATTATTATTATTATTATTATTATTATTATTATTATTATTATTACTACCAATTCCATTAGCAGAGACTACCATATTACTCGTCATATATTACACATGAAATAAGGAATTGAGAAATATTTCCGTAGGCTATAAACATTTTGAAGGGCTTTTATCCGAAACGTTGGACATTTTCCTTGTACTCCAGAATTAAACTTTCTGTGATATAGCGCAATTTTTTCGTTTGTTTTTATGTATTTTATTTGCTGCATTTTACTTCTTTTTGTCTTTTGGTCGTTAGCAGTTGCAACTGCCATGAAAGATATATGTATATGCATATATATACCGGAGTAAGCACATAAATGTGAAACAAGGTGGGAAAAAGAGTACTCAAATACCAAAGGTAGAGTAATATGCTTTATTTAAAAGCAGCAGAGTTTCACGTTCCCGTTCGTCGGACAGTTTTGCTAAACTATTTTAGCAAAATTTTCCAACGAACGGGAACGTGAAACTCTGAGTAACAGCTTTTGGTATATTTCTGCTGCTTTTAAATAAAGTATGTATATATATATATATATATATATGTATATATATATATATATATATATATATATATATAGCTAGCTATATCTAATATATATAAATAAACATTGTATTGAAAAGAGCAATAAATTTGCTCGTAAAAGCAAGTTAGCAACTAAACTAGTAAGAAAAAGAAAAGCCGAAGATGTACGAATATGTAATATTAATTGCTGGTGTAGCTTAAGGTAATATTAGGAAGATAAGTCACACATACATCAGATAATTATGGATGAGAAAGAGGGAACGAATAATAAGATGGAGAAAGATAGTAAGAGTTGAATATAGCTGTTGTAACAAGATATAATTGTAGGTAGGCAGGAAATCTAGCTATACACATCAAAAGGGTAAATAGAGACGAGAAAGCAGATTAAGTATGGAGGTTAGTGTACACAAGTATAAAGAGGAAATAAAATAATGATAAACGTATATGGTAAGCGTGTTTGTAGGAACGTAAGCAGGTGAATATAATTACAAACACACCGGCTTGTGTAAATAAGTAAATAAATAAATAGATAAATAGATGAAAAAAAAACAAGAAGGAATAAATGAATAAATAGAATGATTACAATGAAACAAAGACGAATGAGCAACAACAGCAAGTTCTCAGCAAAGTGCATGTGCTCTAGAAAGTGAAAGTGAAACGGTAGGCAAAAAACAATAATACCCTGGCAGAAACGTGTGTGCATGTGTGTATGTGTGTGTGTGTGTTTATGTATGTCTGCACACATGCACGCACAGACATTCACATGCATACATGCACAAATACACACATAGACACACACACACACACACACACACACACACACATATATATATATATATATATATATATATATATATATATATATATATATATATATATATATATATATATATATATATATATTTCCAATAGTCACATATACGGAGTTGTACATGTTTATATATATATATATATATATATATATATATATATATATATATATATATATATATATATATACATGGTTGCGCAAACAGATAGAAACTAATGTGTATATATATATATATATATATATATATTCACACATACGAATACACACACTGACACACACACACACACACTCACGCACGCACACACACACACGCACATATATATGTATGTATGTATATGAACATAAATCTATTTACACAAAAATGCACGTGTGTAATGCGTGTGTAATGTATATCAAGGCATATATATGTACAGATATATCTATGCAAATGGGAACGTATATGAAGACCGGCTAGACAGATGCGTATCTATCTCTCTGCTCGTTACAGACACATATGTATATGTGTATGACTCTATGTATTTTTGTGTATATATGAATGTGTGTGCGTGTGTGTGTGTGTGAATTTATATATATGTATATTTACACACACACAGATATATTTACAAATGTATATATGTACGTACGTATGTATGTACATACGATATATGAACAGATGTACGTATGTATATATATGTACATATACAAACATACAAACATACATTATACAGATGTCTGCATAAACAGATGTACTCTAAACACACTCGAAATTACGTATTTCTACAGACAGACGAAAAAGTAAACGTAAATATATTCGCATTTAGATTATTATTGGGAATGAATACAAACACACAGGGGAGTGAGTGTAATGGAAAAATTAAGGTCACCACTAGTCTTCAGATAATGAACTGAGTAGATGAGATAACATGCAAGCTGTGTATACTTTTACGTATTGTAGTCGCTCAAAAGAAGAGTGGTTGCGGTGATAGCTTATATTTGCGTTGAATAATGACAAAGTAGAGGATTTAGTTTAAATAGTGATGTTATAATTGGAAGAAAGTAAAATGTGATGAAAGATGAAGAAGGACGTAAAGAATAAATTAGTCAGAAGAATGGGATCTTTTTTAAAACGGGGGCCACATTTTTCATTAACGAAACACTTTGAAACTTGGAACACTGGTAGAATGTGTCATATAAAACATCTTTTTCTCTTAGTCTTCTTAAAAAAAAAAAAGAAATCCCTAAGTTATTCCATGTTAAAGTTGTCGTATTTCTGTAATTTCAACCAATCACTAACGTCCATTCAGCCGATATACAGTAAGTGCCGACTACATAAACAAACGATTCTGAAACAATTCTATCGGTGATAGGGTTAGGGTTAGGGTTAGGGTTAGAGTAAAACAGC
>NC_142938.1:11971337-11991337 GCF_046866305.1 Octopus bimaculoides
TCACATCATGTAAGTCTTTAGTTAAGCTTATAAACGATATTACTAGACTTGCTAGTGGCAATGTTGCTATTATTCCATTCTTTAGTCTTTGTGGTTTACCCAGTCTTATTTTTAAATAGTTTTGAAATGTTCTAAAACTGACTCCTGAATTTGCTATAGCATCGAATCAAGACAAAATTTCGTGAGTGAAATTGGATAGACAAATAATGTGTGAAAGATCGCGTGATGAATTGTACGTGTAATTGATTGGTTGTTCAGCCTAGACATATACTGTCATGCTGATTCTGTTAAAGAATTAATGATTCTCATTTCTGTGGAATATTCAACCAACTAAGCACAAATCAAAATAACAGCTTGTGCATTTGATCCCCATACTGATTACTTACCATCATCAAAACAATATCATTGTGGTCCTTAAGTGTAAAGTACGCTCGACTTTTATCTAAGACGTTACGTCTTCTCTCGAGTTTTAGTAATTTTTATTTCTATTATTTTCTACACTTTGTTGATATAATAAGTTAGTTTACCAGTTTCCCTGTAATCTTATGTAATGTTATTGTTAGGTAGAAGCTGGTGCAGCCCATGGTCTATTTCATATAGGTTTCTAATTTTGTCGGAAAAATTCATGTTTGTTTTTATGAATTTTTAATTGCATAATATCAGATTTAAGTTTACATAATGAGTTTGGTTTTGGAAGGTATTTCTATACGTAGATAATTAAATGTTAGCTATTCTATATACATATATGTATGTTATATAGATGGCTAAGTATGTATGTGTATATGCCAACATATACTTATACACAAATGAGTATCTATACATACATACATATATATTTATACATACATATATATATATGTATATATATGTATATATAATATATATATATATATATATATATATATATATATATATATATATATATATATATATATATATATATATATATATATACACATACATATATATACTTATATATATATATATATATATATATATCACATTCCATATGTACATACATAGGTAAGCATGTACATATGCCAACATAGATTCATATACATATACATATATGAGTATATATATATATATACCTATCACATCTAGTGTGTGTTAATTATCAGGCACCAGCATCATCATTATCATCATCTCTTTATTTTTTTATCATGTATTTTGGTTTATTTTCTTATCTAAATTTATCAGGTTTTTCTTCTTTTTTTTTCTTAAACTAATTTGTTTGTATTTCTTTAAGTTTTTTAGAATAAAATAAAAGTAATTTGTAATTCCAATCTAAATCTCATGGGAAGCGTCTAGCATTTCAGATATTATGGCTTTGGAATGCCATGTCCGGCTATCTACTTCTATTCCTAATACATATTTTGTTCTCCTCTCTCGTGTTTCCTGTCTGGCAATAATGATTATGTAATGTAAGTATTCTGTATGGGTACGCTGAGTAAATTTCCGTCTAAGCGTCTATCTCCAGAGTAGACAGATTTATCTGTCTAGGAAAATGATCTCCATCTTACTCACATTATAATCTGACTAACACGATTCTCGTATTATTTTACTGGTTTCAGTCACTTGACTAGAGCCATGCTGGGGCATCGCCTTCAAGAGATTTTATCGATCATAGTGGCTCCACTGCTTGATATACATATTTTATTGATCGTGTAAGATACGATAAGTAAAGGTGACATTGATGTTAAACAGAAAATATTTGCGTCAGATATAAATATGGTACGGTTTTACTATCCGAATGCACCGGATTTTTTCACCCGGCGCTTACTTAAATACACAATATATAGCCATACATATATGCTTATATGCTTACATGCATACATACATACTTCAATGCATGCATATATACATGCATGTATATATCCATGTGTGAGTGTGTATGATAAAACATGATTTTTATTCTCCTCTAAATTCTTTATCAAATTTGTTTTCCTAATTCATAGATCATTTTACATTGCTTGAGGCAGTAAATTGTCAAAATATCAGCAACGTTTGTAGACTTTCAAATTCTCATCATTTGGAGGAAGAGAAGTTCACATATGTTGTTGAGAGCACCAATGTGACTAATAAATCTTGATCGTTGTAAACATCACAACCCTGACTCTTTCATTGAGGTCCTGCAATCTTATTATGCACTAATGACAAGTAGTAATTGCAAAAGAGGAAAAGAGAAAAAAAAAGGGGAACAAATAAAAATATTCGTGAATTTTACGTCTATCCATTACAGAATTCCTTATCAACCCCGAATAAAGAAATAAACTTTTAATGGCGGAAGCAATATTTACAACACATGGCTGTGTGGTAAGAAGCTTCCCAACCACATCGTTCCGTGTTCAGTCCCACTGCGTGGCACCTTCGAGAAGATGAAAGACGAGTGGACTGGAGCAACGTCAAATAAACTGTTTTGCTCAAGGACACAACACATCACCCGCTCCAGGAATCGAAACCACACTCTTACGGTCATGAGTCAAACACCCTAACCACTGAGCCACGCACCTCCACTATTGATCTTGATGCTAAATGTTGTTTTGTTGTTGTCGCTGATGTTGATGTTGTAATTAATGTTGTGGCTATTGATGTTATATCTAGTCGTTGCTTTTCTTGATGCTGTTTTTTCTCCAGGTCAAATCTGACAGATCAGATCCATGATTAAAGATACTCTAACCATGACCATCACCTCTAATTAGGTGTATGTAGGACTACATTACCTCCCCCCCCGCCCCGCCGCACTAAAAATCGAAATAAACTTGAGCTGGTTGGGGGTCATTGGCATCATTAACTCAAAACGATTTTCATATAAGCTAAATATATATATATGTGCATATTTGTGCGCGTATATGTGTATGTGTGTGTGTGTGTGTGTGTGTGTGTGTGTGTGTGTGTGTGTGTGTGTGTGTGTGTGTGTGCGTTTCAATATTTGTTTCTAGATTTATGTGTGATATAACAGACTTTAGGTTAAGGGTGGTGGAAACTAAAGTCAATCCTGGTGAGATTTGAAAACAATACATTAAGGGGCGTAACGAAATAACAGAAATATTTTTTCAAGCGCTCTACCGATATTTCGTCCTCTTACGTTCAGTAAATAATGCCACTTGTACGGTACACGTTAACTGCAAGGCGCCTGCATAATATATATGTGTGTATGTGTGTGTATGTCTGTGCATATGTGTGCGAGGGAGGGCGGGATAGTATATATTTTATTCCCAAGTTGCCTAATATTTATTTTACCGGTTTTTAGATGAAAATTTGTGCGAGTTGGACTCAGAATGTAGAATGTAGTAATTAAATACTGCCGACTCCTTAGTCCAACATTCTACCGATTCTGCTTGTTAGCTGCCACTTAAACAATGTTATATATTAATTGCTTTATTATTTCGGCATTGTTCCGTTTGCGTCGAATAGATTTCAAATTGTAGCACACACACACACACAAACTTCCCTTCTCGTTATTGACAAAAGATCATGAAACCGAAACATCGCACATCCTCCTTTTCTCACTGTAAGTGCTTTTATTTTAACATCGACACGTCCTTTATCATTTATTTATTGTTGATAGCTAATAAGATTGCGACATGCCCAGAAAACGCACCTCTCTATTTTTGACAAAGCACATTCAGTTCGAAACGTTGGACTTTTCCTTTCCTCACTGTAACTATACCTGTTTTAATAACGACACTTCCTTCATGCTTCTTTACTGATAGCATATAACCAGAGCAAGCGCCTCTGATTCTGGGCAATACCTTCGAAACCATCTACTAAACACACCCAGTAATTTATAAGTGGATTTATTTATTCTGTCAATATAAAAATGCACGATGATAAGAATGTGTAGCACAGATTCATGTCTAGTTTTCATTTTTTTGAATTAATCAATACATACAGCTTAATTTGTGAAACAGTATCTTAAAATATACTAAAAATATATGCATAAATTAAGACCAATAATAATAATAATAATAATAATAATAATAATAATAATAATAATAATAATAATCCTTTCTAATAAATGCGCAAGGCCTGAAATTTTGTGGGAGGGAACTATATATATATATATATATAAACGCAGAATGCATATCTTCCTCGATCATTGAGATTTATTACCCCAACTAACTACCATCAATGCGTTATTAGAGCAAATTAGATTTTCCGATGTCGTGAGACCCCTAATTCCAATGTATATAAATAAACCGAGTAGTGCCCAGTTTTCGATGAACCCTGCATTAGAACTCAAAGTAGTTTCATTGATTGTACTTTTTTATTCTAGAAAAAGATAATTAATACAGATATATATATACATATATATATATATATATATATATATATATATATATATATATATATATATACATATATATATATATATATATATATATATATATATATATATATATATATATATATATATATATAATTAGCCGATATAATTAGATGATTTGCTATGCTGATTAAATTTGCTGTGTTGGTTAAATGAATTGATTGCCTAGTGTGTGTCCTAAAAAACATGGTGAATAGACCTGGGTATATGGCATTTGCTGTGTTGGCTAAAACTAGATTTAGACAAGAGTACATCAGTGAAACGACGTAATCTGAGGCGTCGTAAAGACTACTGCCAATGTTATTGTAGTTATTGCTTGTGATGAGGATCGGGATGGTTATGTTGATGAGGAGGAGGAGGACGACGGCGACGACGAGAAGGAAAATGACGATGATAGTGCGGATGATGAAGGTGGTGGTGGTGGTGGTGGTGGGGTATTGCTGATGATGTTGACGATGATGTTGACGATGATGTTACTTGTGATAATGATGGTTATGATGTTGATGGTGACGGTAGTGGTGGAGGTCGCGATTGTCGCGCTGCGAAGTCGACGATGATAGTGATGATGATGATGATGATGATGATGATGATGATGATGATGATGATGACGATGATGATGATGGTGGTGGTGGTGGTGGTTGTGGATTGGTGGTGGTGGAGGTGGTGGTGGAAGTAGTCATCGTCATCGTCGTTGTCTTCATCATCGTTATCGTAGGGGTCGTGGTGCACCAGATGATGATGATGATGATGATGATGAGAAAGAAAGAAAGAAAGAAAGAAAGAAAGAAAGAAAGAAAGAAAGAAATAGAGGAAGAAAGAAAGAAAGAAAGAAAGAAAGAAATAAAGAGAGGAAGAAAGAAAGAAAGAAAGAAAGAAAGAAAGAAATAGAGGAAGAAAGAAAGAAATAGAGGAAGAAAGAAAGAAAGAAAGAAAGAAAGAAAGAATGAATGAAAGGGAGATGACAGAGATGAGGATGCTGCTGATGATGAAAGAGGATACGAAAAGGAAGCAAGGGCAGCAGCACACCTCAACCAACAACAACAATCGCAACAACAAACCAACGTAGCTTTCCCAGATGTGCTCGCGTATTTATGTGTTTGTGTGCGCATGCGTACGTGCATGTACGTCTCTAGTGAGTGTCCACGTGTCTGTATATGAGTGCGTGTGTGTGTGTGCGTGTGTGTGTGTGTGTGTGTGCGTGTGTGTGCGTGTGTGTGCGTGTGCAAGAAGTGAACAAATATTGATGATGATGTTGATGGTAGCTGTGGCAGTTTCCATAGTGGTGGTGGTGGTGGTGGCGGTGGTGGTGGTGGTTGTGGTGGTGGTGGTGGTGGTTGTGTTGGTGGTGGTGGTGGTGGTGATGGTGATGGTGGTATTGATGATGTTTATAGTGTTAGTGGTGGTGGTGCTCCTAGAGGTATATGAAAGAGTCCCGAGCAAAATAGGAAGTGAAATCTTATAAGAATAACCGTACACCATATATACACACATTCATAATATACATACATACATACATTCATACATACATACATACATATATTGGGACACAATTAACTACACGCACATGCACACACACACACACAAACACACATATACGCACACGCACACACGCACACACACATACACACACACACACACACACACACACACATACACACACCGACAGATAGAAGCAAAAATGCTAAACACATCACTGTATATTGCATACATACACATAGATAAACACACGCACACACACATACACACACACATATACACATAGGCACAGACACACAGTCAAATGCTTTCAAAGGGACGTACCCATACACACGCACACATATCCGCTGACACGCTAAGACACACACACACACACACACACTACACACAGATAGAAACTAAAATGCTAAACACACATACACATAGGTATACAGATCTGTGTATATTGTATGCATACACATGCGTGCATATACATTCGTGCATACACATATTTCAACACGCACACACAGACACACTCATACACACACAGACACACTCATACACACACAGACACACAAACAGTCAAACGCTTTTACAGGGACATATACATACACATGCACACATATCCACTGACACGCTAATACACACACACACACACACACACACACAAGCACACACACACACATACACACACACACGCATACACACACACACACACACACACACAGATCCACTGACACACTGACATACACATACACACTCGCACTTATATATATATACACACACGCACACATACATAATAAATAAATAAAAAAACACTACTGGAATGGTGCCAACAATAATAAAACAAAATAAAGGTTAGAGTGACAACAACAACAGCCACAACAACAAGAACAACAACGAAAACTACAACAACAACATCGCTTTCAAGGAACAATCCTTATGAACCAGAAAAAGATCGTCCTATTTAGAAAAGCGGCAGAGGGAGTAAGTTATATAAAGGCAATGGAGGAGAGGTGGTATGAGGTACAGCTGTAGTGGGGGGAAAAGTGATCATAGAGTCGGGGTGAGGTTGGGGGTAAAGAGATTGTTGAGGAATTAGGGGGGAAGGAAATACGAGGCGTCATAACAAGAGGGACCTTGAACTTTACCTATCCCAGCTGGAAGTGGGGTGGAAAAGGGAAGTGCGCCTGTACCTAGACACATCTGTAGATGCATAAGGTACGTATGGGATACGCGTATACGTATATAGGGAGATATATGCGAATGAGTGTGTGCGTGCGATTGGGTTAGAAACGTACATCACACACACACACACACACACACACACACACACACATATATAAGCAGGTTAACACATATATCTGTGAGCGTACAATGTATATGTGTGTGTGTGTGCATATATATATACATACACACACACACATATATATATATATGTATATATATTCTTTTATTCTTTTATTTTTTTACTTGTTTCAGTCATTTGACTGCGGCCATGCTAGAGCGCCGCCTTTAGTCGAGCATAAGCCTAATACTTATTCTATCGTCATCTTTTTGCCGAACCGCTAGCGTTCGGGGAGATGCAAACACACCAACATCGGTTGTCAAGCAATGTTGAGCGGACAAACACAGACACATAAACATACACACACACACACATATTCATATGTATACGACGGGCTTCTTTCAGTTTCTATCTAGCAAATCCACTCACAAGGCTGTAGTCAGCCTGAGGGTATAATAGAAGACACTTGCCCAAGGTGCCACAGTGGGACGGAATCCAGGACCATGTGGTTGGTAAGCAAGCTACTTACCACACAGCCACTCCTGAGTTTATACAAAAAGATAGATAAGGCAGGTTTTAATTACAAATTGCAGCATTTGTTTCTGTGTTGTGGCAACAGTTTGAAGTTGCTGAGTTGTTATTCTCATACCATTACATAAAATTATTTTATGAATAATTACATAAAGAAATGTGATTCAGCAACAACACATTGTTTTCCAGCTCAGGATATGATCTTGCCGATAACGACAAAGGATCTTTTCAATGCACCTTATGAGGTTATTACCCAGATAATTTTGCATGTATATATATATATCCATAAATACACTTCTGGTTTAATTTTATTGGCTACATTTCTAGAATCACTAACAACTTGGGAGACGTTTCATCTAGAGATAAGTAAACTATTTCCCGAATCTTCATCTTTGGAACAAGATTTGAATGTGCGTGTGGCAGTCTATGTTCACCAGTGAGTATTTGTGTGTGTATGCAAGTGTGTGTGTGTGTGTGTGTGTGTGTGTGTGTGTGTGTGTGTGTGTACGTGTGTGTGAGAGATAGAAATTAAATATTATGTAGACAACATATAAAATGCTCAAGACAAAATAACAGCATGGAAATTATTTCCACTTTCCCAATGTAATTTCTGCTCATTTCCCACGTCAGAGTGCCAAGAAATGATGTTGAGGACAGAACGGCAAAAAGTGTAGGAAAATATCGGCCTATTTTGGTTGTAGGTCTGCTGATGTAATGAAAAAGTCAGCGCAAAATGTGCTAAGAGAATCAGTACACAAGGACTATAGCGACAAAGAATGTGAAACAGTGACTGTCTTGTCAACAGGAAGAAAAAAAGAAAGACCTGGGGCGATTGCGCAAAGTGCAACGCTAAGAGAAAATAGAAAAATATATGTGTGGGTATGCGCATGTGTATGGTTATTCATATAAATATACACAAACACACACACATGCACATATATATATATATATTCATATATATATATAGACACATATATATGTGTATATATATATATATATATATATATATATATATATATATATATATATATATATATATATATGTATATATATATACATGACGTTGACCACTAACGTGGACATTCAATGTGCTAGAAATAGATCACATCTTGTGTCTAATAAGACCTAAATTGTTCTCAACATGAAATATAGCGTGATACCAAAACGTAAGCGGGCAAGACATTTAAAATCACCGAAAAGGAACATTATTAAACAGGGACCGGTTTCAAAATTTAACAATCTTACCGACTGTCTATTTCTCTTCAGCCTAATCTCTTTGGTTCTTTAAATGTGCTAGCTTCCTGGTAATTAATCGATATTAATTAATATATGATTTTTTGCCATATTTTTTTATAATATATATATATATATATATATATATATATATATATATATATATATATATATATATATATGTACATGTATACTTAACCACATGTGAGTCGTTGGCGATTTTCTTCCTCCTTCTTCCCTTCTATCGGACTTTCCTGTTTTCGAAGAAGAGCATCTGCTCAAAACGTTAAACCATCTTTCTTTCCTTCCCTGGGCGTCTCCTAATACATTACATGTACCACGTCCTCGCGTTGTTTTTTGTATTTGTTCTTTTTCGGATTTACTATACATACATACATACATACATATGCACATATAAACACATATACAATTACATGCTTTTATAAACAGCATACATACATACTGCATACGTACATACACACATATACGTATGCATGTGTATATATATATATATATATATATATATATATATATATATGCGTGTGTGTTCCCCTATATGTATGTATATGTATATAATTATGTAATAAGTGTGTACGTATATTTATATATGTGTGTGGTGCGTGTGTGTATGAGTGGTTGGGAATGCGTATGCCTTTCTCTCAACTTTTTAGGGGCTGTTTTAAACCCCTCGAGTTCACATGCCATCTATTAAACCACCAATTTTCATTGTGTCCTTGACCTCGTCGTTAAATATCGGCATTTGGAGGTAGTGATTTTTGTCCCCAACACTAGATCTAGGACCACCACTACCACCACGACCACCACAAATCCAATCTACACAACCATCATCACCAGTACCTCTCCTATCCACCCTAATTACTCTTACAATCATCACTACTAACATAACCACCACCACCACCACCACCACCACCACCACAATGACATCTATCAGCACCACCATTATCTTCGTTAATTCCTCATTACCAAAACATTTTAACTTTTATTCTTACCCACCACCACCACCACCACTACCACTACCCGTCTCCACATTGAACTTACCTCTGTTCCAGATTTATTTACTTCGGTTCCTGCACTTCCAGCTCATCATGTCCACACCTATCCATCTTCGCAACTACCTCTACTCACGTCAGCAGGCTTTCTTTTCTGCAACAACGACCGCACCTACTCCTCCCCCTCCGTTTACCTATTCGGATCCTGCACCCTCTAACAGTACCCCGCTTCTCTTCGCACCTCCGGCACATTATCGCATTATCTCTGTTCTTATCCTTGAAAATTAGCTCTACTTGTGTTCACTTGTGTCTCGCCTGCTTTTATCACATTCACCTCTACCCACAATTACATTCGTTCTCTAAATCACTTCCACAGCACGGGGTACCTAGCCTTTGCACAGACGCTCGAGCTGCGAGAAATAACAGTCAAATTTTACTCGAATCCTTCATCATATGAAAAGAAGACATATCAGATGACGAAATTCTATGTACACTTAAAAAAGTGGGATGGTCACTTTTCATCAGAGACGTTAAACAAGAAATATCACAACATAAGCAATTATTATTACTACCACTACAAACGAGAGAAGCCATTAAGCTTGCAAGAAATAGCAGCCGAAAAAAAAAAAAAAAAAAACTGTAACCTTTGAGACGCTTGCAAAGATAGCGTGGACAAATAGCAGCGTCACCAAGACAAAGTGAAACGCTTCCAAGGCATGCATACTAACGGCTGCATTGTACGGTTTTAAAAACTGGGCAGTACAAAGTAGTGGCCTCAAGGTGCTCCGGCGCATTCCTCACGAATGTTTGGAAAACACATTCAATATCAAGCGGCGAAGCAAAGCACTCGACATGATGCACAAGCATCCTTATAAATGCAGGATGCACATGCATCTCAGATGCGTTGGGCAGGCCATGCATAGCGTATGAAAGACATGCTTATATACATTTCTTCATATATATATATTGCATACATACATTTGTTCGTATATATATAAAGTTTTTTTCCTCTAGTTTCAGCTCAGAGCTTCGGCCATGCTGGTGCACCGCCGTTTTGCTACACTGTTATTACTGGCATATATACATACAATTGTTCGTATATATTTGCATATGTGCATACAATAGTTCGTATATATTTGCATATATACACACATGCAAACATGCAGACATATAAACAAACATGCAAGTATGCATACATGCATGCATGCACACATGCATGCACGTGTGCATACATGCAGACAGGCATACATACATGCATATAGACATGCATACAAACATGCATGGATGCATGTATACATACATGCAAACATGCTCACGTGCATACATACCCACATGCGTACATGTATACAAACATACGAACAGGCATACATACATGCATACAAACATGCATGGATGTATGTATACATACATGCAAACATGCATACATTTAAACAAAGATACAAGCATGCTCACATGCATGTATACTCATATGCGTACATGTATACATACATCCATACATTTAAACAAATATGCAAACATGCTCACATTCATACATACCCACATGCGCACATGTATACAAACATGCGAACATGCATACATACATACAAACATGCATGGATGCATGTATACATAAATGCAAACATGCATACATTTAAACAAAGATACAAACATGCTCACATGCATACATACCCTACATGCGTACATGTATACAGACATACATACAAACACGCATGCAAACATACATGCATGCATACAAGCATACCCACATGCACGGCATGCATTTGTGCATGCATACATGCACAAGCTTAATACAGATTGCTCTCTCGCTTCCCTCGCTTCCTCTGGAAGAGATAAGCACGTATGTGTATATGAATGTGCTCAGAGCCAATCGATTGCTTGGACACACTAGGCGTGTCCTTAAAACCTTGCCTAGACAGCATCTCCAATGTATGAAACTATTAATAGCTCATAATCATATACTTTGTACATTATACATATCTTTTTCTCACTGTCACTCTCTTTCTCTCTGCGTGTGTCTATCTCTCTCTCTAACGAACTTTCTCAGTTTCGACCGAGGCAAATACACACACGCACACACACACTCACACACACACACACACTCACACATGTATACACACACACACACCACACACAGATACACACACGCATACGTACGTACACAGGGAGGTACACAAGCGCATGAACCTAACGTACCATATTTAGTATCCCATAACTGCAAGTACCACTACATACACACCCTTTCTCTCTCTCTCTATCTCCCTTCTCTCTCTCTCCCCTCTTTCTCTCTCTCTCTCTCCCATCTCTCTCTCCCCTCTTTCTCTCTCTCTCCCCTCTAACTCTCTCTCTCTCTCCCATCTCTCTCTCCCCTCTTTCTCTCTTTCTCTTTTTGCAGACACATATCACCACTATCACCACCACCATTACGTACTCTTATATACTCATTCTCACTCTCTCTCTCTCTCTCTCTCTTTCTTTCTTCATGCATACACACACACACACATTCACTCCAACTCTCTCTCTCTCTCTCTCTCTCTCTCTCTCTCTCTTTCGGTATGCCTAAATACATACACACGTAGACTTACACGTGCCATATTTACCAATGTTATTGTCTTCTTCTTCTTCTTCTTCTTCTTCTTCTTCTTCTTCTTCTTCTTCTTCTTCTTCTTCTTCTTCTTCTTCTTCTTTCTCTCTCTCTCTCGCTCTCCCCCTTTCTCTTTCCCCTTTTCCCTCTTAGTTCATATAATTATGCGAGGTGAAGAGGTCAACGTTACACAGACAGACTGTCACGCATACAAACCGACATAGCCAATCAGTGAGAGCCAGAGAAACAGACAAATTTGCAGGTACTTTGACGGCCAGCCAGCCAGCCAGACTAGATGGTGAGTAAATGGATCTTCGTCAGCTTCGACGATGCGTATTCAGTAGTCGGATCTGCTGAACTACCGACTCATTGAATTTGCACATAAATGGCTGAGAGCTCCCCAAATACGTATAAACATGTTCGATGTAAGTACCTTCCCGAGTCTCGTAGACGCATAAGGGCCGCTTTCCCGGTTTCCATAAGACGCATAAGGGCCGCTTTCCCGGTTTACATAAGACGCATAGACGCTAAGGGCCGCTTTCCTGGTTTCCATAAGACGCATAGACGCTAAGGGCCGCTTTCTCGGTTTCCATAAGACGCATAGACGCTAAGGGCCGCTTTCCCGGTTTACATAAGACGCATAGACGCATAAGGGCCGCTTTCTCGGTTTCCATAAGACGCATAGACGCATAAGGGCCGCTTTCCTGGTTTACATAAGACGCATAGACGCATAAGGGCCGCTTTCCTGGTTTACATAAGACGCATAGACGCATAAGGGCCGCTTTCTCGGTTTACATAAGACGCATAGACGCTAAGGGCCGCTTTCTCGGTTTCCATAAGACGCATAGACGCATAAGGGCCGCTTTCCTGGTTTACATAAGACGCATAGACGCATAAGGGCCGCTTTCTCGGTTTACATAAGACGCATAGACGCTAAGGGCCGCTTTCCCGGTTTACATAAGACGCATAGACGCATAAGGGCCGCTTTCCTGGTTTACATAAGACGCATAGACGCATAAGGGCCGCTTTCTCGGTTTACATAAGACGCATAGACGCTAAGGGCCGCTTTCTCGGTTTCCATAAGACGCATAGACGCATAAGGGCCGCTTTCCTGGTTTACATAAGACGCATAGACGCATAAGGGCCGCTTTCTCGGTTTACATAAGACGCATAGACGCTAAGGGCCGCTTTCTCGGTTTCCATAAGACGCATAGACGCATAAGGGCCGCTTTCCCGGTTTACATAAGACGCATAGACGCTAAGGGCCGCTTTCTCGGTTTACATAAGACGCATAGACGCTAAGGGCCGCTTTCTCGGTTTCCATAAGACGCATAGACGCATAAGGGCCGCTTTCCTGGTTTACATAAGACGCATAGACGCATAAGGGCCGCTTTCTCGGTTTCCATAAGACGCATAGACGCTAAGGGCCGTTTTCTCGGTTTCCATAAGACGCATAGACGCATAAGGGCCGCTTTCCCGGTTTACATAAGACGCATAGACGCTAAGGGCCGCTTTCCCGGTTTCCATAAGACGCATAGACGCTAAGGGCCGCTTTCTCGGTTTCCATAAGACGCATAGACGCATAAGGGCCGCTTTCCCGGTTTACATAAGACGCATAGACGCTAAGGGCCGCTTTCCCGGTTTCCATAAGACGCATAGACGCTAAGGGCCGCTTTCTCGGTTTCCATAAGACGCATAGACGCATAAGGGCCGCTTTCCCGGTTTACATAAGACGCATAGACGCTAAGGGCCGCTTTCCCGGTTTCCATAAGACGCATAGACGCTAAGGGCCGCTTTCTCGGTTTCCATAAGACGCATAGACGCTAAGGGCCGCTTTCTCGGTTTCCATAAGACGCATAGACGCATAAGGGCCGCTTTCCCGGTTTACATAAGACGCATAGACGCTAAGGGCCGCTTTCCCGGTTTCCATAAGACGCATAGACGCTAAGGGCCGCTTTCTCGGTTTCCATAAGACGCATAGACGCATAAGGGCCGCTTTCCTGGTTTACATAAGACGCATAGACGCTAAGGGCCGCTTTCTCGGTTTCCATAAGACGCATAGACGCATAAGGGCCGCTTTCCCGGTTTACATAAGACGCATAGACGCTAAGGGCCGCTTTCTCGGTTTACATAAGACGCATAGACGCTAAGGGCCGCTTTCTCGGTTTCCATAAGACGCATAGACGCATAAGGGCCGCTTTCCCGGTTTACATAAGACGCATAGACGCTAAGGGCCGCTTTCTCGGTTTACATAAGACGCATAGACGCTAAGGGCCGCTTTCTCGGTTTCCATAAGACGCATAGACGCATAAGGGCCGCTTTCCTGGTTTACATAAGACGCATAGACGCATAAGGGCCGCTTTCTCGGTTTCCATAAGACGCATAGACGCTAAGGGCCGTTTTCTCGGTTTCCATAAGACGCATAGACGCATAAGGGCCGCTTTCCCGGTTTACATAAGACGCATAGACGCTAAGGGCCGCTTTCCCGGTTTCCATAAGACGCATAGACGCTAAGGGCCGCTTTCTCGGTTTCCATAAGACGCATAGACGCATAAGGGCCGCTTTCCCGGTTTACATAAGACGCATAGACGCTAAGGGCCGCTTTCCCGGTTTCCATAAGACGCATAGACGCTAAGGGCCGCTTTCTCGGTTTCCATAAGACGCATAGACGCATAAGGGCCGCTTTCCCGGTTTACATAAGACGCATAGACGCTAAGGGCCGCTTTCCCGGTTTCCATAAGACGCATAGACGCTAAGGGCCGCTTTCTCGGTTTCCATAAGACGCATAGACGCTAAGGGCCGCTTTCTCGGTTTCCATAAGACGCATAGACGCATAAGGGCCGCTTTCCCGGTTTACATAAGACGCATAGACGCTAAGGGCCGCTTTCCCGGTTTCCATAAGACGCATAGACGCTAAGGGCCGCTTTCTCGGTTTCCATAAGACGCATAGACGCATAAGGGCCGCTTTCCTGGTTTACATAAGGCGCATAGACGCTAAGGGCCGCTTTCTCGGTTTCCATAAGACGCATAGACGCATAAGGGCCGCTTTCCTGGTTTACATAAGACGCATAGACGCTAAGGGCCGCTTTCTCGGTTTCCATAAGACGCATAGACGCATAAGGGCCGCTTTCCTGGTTTACATAAGACGCATAGACGCTAAGGGCCGCTTTCTCGGTTTCCATAAGACGCATAGACGCTAAGGGCCGCTTTCCCGGTTTACATAAGACGCATAGACGCATAAGGGCCGCTTTCCCAGCGTCCATAAGACGCATAGATGCGTAAGGGCCGGTTTCCCGGTTCCCTTGACGGGAAGCCGATCTGTCACAGGATTACTCAGACGTGCCAGCTGGGTGGACTGGAACAACGTGAAATGAAGTGTCTTGCTCAAGGATGCAACGTGTCACCCGGTCCAGGAATCGAAACCACGATCTTATGACTATGAGTCCAATGCCCCTATCCATTAAGCCACGCGCCTCCTTCTTATGCTAATTCAGTTTGACACAGTTTGTGACAAAGCGTGTGCCTTTGAATTACAGATACAATCCATTCCATGGGCTTCCATACAGTTTCCGCCTACCCAGTTTTATTGAGGGAGAATGGATCGACACGAAGCAAGAGTAAAGAAAAAAAAATAATAATGATAATCCAAGCCTCCACGTTGTAGGAACGAACCCGCGATCCGGTAAGTACGAAGCGACACTTCTTAACCAATAAGCCATGCTGCTCTACCGGGTTCGGGAGTCGACCTACCCTTGAATAGACAGAGAGAAAGACCAACAGAAATAGATGCTTACCGTCAAGCTAACCTCGACTAGTAATCCAGCTTGACTGGTTAGTCAGCCAGCCAGCCAGCCAGCCAGCCAGCCAACCAACCAGCCAGACAGGCAGGCAGGCACTCAGACATACAGACAGTCAGATAAACTGAGTGACAGAGAGAGACAAGGCAGGTTAGGAACTGCCTGCCAAATAGACAAGGCAGCAAGCCAACATGCCAGCAAGCCAGCCAGACATAGACAAGGAGGCCGGACAGACGGACAGACAGACAAATAGACAGACAGGCAGACACACTGACAAGCAAGGTCGGCCGGACGGACGGACAGACGGACAGCCAGGCAGTCAAACAGAGAGACAAGTCAAGCCGGGCCAGCCAGTCAAAATATAAACTTGCCACACACGTGATCCGTTCCCGTCTGATAGTGTTGACCTATAATTGGATAACACGTGCAATTGCTGGTAGGGACTGTTGTTGTTGTTGTTGTTGTCGTTGCTGTTTGTGGTGACGTAGTGGTGGCGTTGCTATGGCTGCTGGTAGTGGCGGTGGTTCTGGTGGTGGTGGTGGTGGTGGTGCTAGTGTTTCTGGTGGTGATTGTGGTGGTGGCGGTGGAAGTTTTGGTGGTGTTGGTGGTGGTGATGGTAGTGGTGGTTGTAGTGTTTCTAGTGGTGATGATTGTGGTGGTGGCGGTGGTTGTGGTTGTGGTGGTGGTGGTGGTGGTGGTAGTGGTTTTGGTGGTGGTATAGATGTTGGTAGTGGTGGTTGTAGAAAGGATGACAGTTTCGTTGGTTGGCGAAGGCGGTGGTGGTGGTGGTGATAGTAGTAGCGATGGTAGTGGTGGTTGTAGTAGTGGTGGTGATGGTTGTGGTGGTAGTGATGGTGGTGAAGGTGATTGTTGTAGTTTTGGTGGTGGTGATGCTATAGATGTTGGTAGTGGTAGTAGTAGAGACGATGACAGTCTCGTTAGTTGGCGGCGGCGGCGGTGGTGGTGGTGGTTGTTGTTGATGTTGTTGTTCTTGTGGTGGTGGTGGTGGTGGTGGTGGTGGTGGTGGTGGTGGTGGTGGTGGTGGATATGGAGACGATGGCAGTGTTGCTGTTAGTATTGATAGTGGCGATGGTGGTGGTTGTGGTAGTGGTCGTGGTGGTAGTAGTGGCGGTGAATTTTAGGGTTGGCGCTGATGGTAATGGTTTTGGTAGTGGTGCGAGTAGGGGATTCATGTTGTATTGATGGTTGTGGTGGCGCTGGTGCTGGTACTGGTAGTGGAAGCGGTGTTGTAGGAAGTTGTTCGTCATGGTAGGGGTGTGGTAATGTCAGAGTTGGTGATGGTGGCAGTATTGTTGTTGTTGTTGTTGCTGTTGTTGTTGCTGTTGTTGTTGGTGGTGGTGGTGCTGGTGGTCGTGGTGGTAGTGCTGCTGCTGGTGGTAGTGATGGTGGTGATGGTGGTGGTAGTCAGTGTTGTTGCTGATGATGGCTATAGTATGGTGGTGGTGTAACAGCGGGGTGGACGAATGGCTGATGTTGCTGTCTAAAACTATTTCTGCCCCGATTAAGAATGCCTCTGATCAAGGCGTTCCAGTTGTGACTATCCTAGCTTTTTTCTAAATCCATAAACCACGTTGACAACGCTTTAAATAGAAGAGGTGTTCGAGTGAACTTGGCTGCTTTTTCTAGCAGGTGGTGTGACCACGTTTAAGCTGTCATGTTAACAAGCTATTGGTCGTATTGGTGTTGATGTGGGGTGGGGAGAGGAGTAGGATGGAGGGGGTGGCGAGGGGATCCCAGTTTGTTAGGGTTTGCACCAAATGGAGAAAGCCCTGGTGATGGGTTGGGCGTAAGGTAAGGATTAGGGTTAGGTTGGGACAGTAATAGAAAGGGCGAGTGGAGATGTTATAAAGGACAGGTGAAGGAGAGAGAGAGGGAGAGAGACAGACAGACAGACAGACAGACAGACAGACAGACAGACAGACAGAGATAACGCGCGCGCGCGCAATATATATATACACAGACATGCAGGAAATAAATAGACACCTTTAATTTTCAAAATCACAACGCCCGGTCTGGGAATCGAAACCGCGAGTCCGCTGCCCTAACCACTGGGCCATTGCGCCTCCTCTTGTAAGGTAGTCATGGACTAAACACCGACCCTGAAATGATACAAAAGGTAAAATATTATCTAGCGGGATTTGAAGTCGAGAAAAATGAGGGGACGCCCGAAATAACGCAAGGTATTTTGTCTACCAATTCACACGACACTTTATCTTCTGATAATGGAGTAGCACAGGTGGAGAGGAAGAGGGGGGGAAGGAGGAGGAGGAAAGAAGAAGAAGAAGAGACAAAAAGATAGACAATGGGAGGAAGAGATTGATTGAAAGAGGAAGAGGAAGAGAGGCAATACAGAATGAACTGGAGCGAAAGGGTTTATGTATAAGTGCGTACAGCTCTGTGTGTGTGTGTGTGTGTGTGTGTGTGTGTGTGTGTACGTTTGCGTGTGTTTACGTACTTACGTGTGTATCTATGTGTGTGTGACATGCGTAAGTGAGTATATTTTCTTTGCATGTATGTATATAAATGTAAGTAGATGTGTGTGTGTGTATATATATATATGGTCTTGTGTGTAACTCTGTGTGTGTTTTTGTGTGTGTGCGTACGAATCTGTATGTGAGTGTGTGTGTGTGTGTGTGTGTGTGTGTGTGCGTCTGAGTGTGTATTCTGTGAATGTCTCCGCTATTATGTGAGTGTGAGCGTGTGCGTATTAGTGTACGCCTATCTGCGTCTCATGAAGGAGCTGGATGAACAAACACGCAACACAATAGAAGAAAGCAAGAAACGCGGTAAGCAAGGAAATCAAGGAAAAAAAAACAAAATGGCGAGGGTGAGCGAAGTTGCGAAGGAGGATAACGAAGGAATAAGAGAAATGTTAGAAAGAGAAATGTACCAGAAACGTATAAGGAAACAACGGTGACAGTAACATCACCAACAACAATGAATGGTGTCTGATTTTAAACAATACCGACATTGGCGAGAAGAGAAACAACGAACCGAGAGATTGATTATGAAAACATAACGCTCCAATACCCGTTGGAGCTTTCCACCTGTTGTTCTATATTAACAAGGAGGCGGTCGTGGGTCTGTGGTTAAGAGGTTCATTTTGTAAATTTGCAGCCTCGTCGTTTCCGGTTCGAGACACGCAGCGGGATATCTTGTGCAAGTATTTTCTAATTGTAGTCTCGGGTCGATCGTTGCGAAAATTTGGTGGACGGAAACTGCTAAAGCTTGTTGCGCGTGTATGTATGCATGTATGTATGTACGCACGCACATATATGCATACATACATACATACATACATGCATACATACTTATCATGAACCACCTGTTCCTTTCTCAGATGCAGCAGAAATTTTATCAGAGAACAGGTCGCTGTCTCAAAGCGACGAAAATATTTTGACAAATTAAATTTAAATGTTGAAGTGAATCCAACGGTTTTTCTGTGTTTTTTAAATGGCTTATAAACACCTTCCACGCTGCAATTGTTTTCGTTCCAGCACACGATATCAGATCAGGTCACTTACTATGCAAGTACATCTCCGTAATACATATTAATATATTTCAGAGAACGTTCAGGATGTCCCTCTCTTTTTTTAAAGACATTGAGGTGTGGTTTGTTAAAGAATCGGGAGCTATTTTTAGTCTGTCGAAGGACCGAATAAAAAGCTCCCTCGTCGTCACGGGAGAAGAATTTGAAAGGAGACACTGTGTATTAGAATTTATAACAGGGTTGGGGAGAGGTAGGAAAATAAAG
>NC_142938.1:12006337-12008837 GCF_046866305.1 Octopus bimaculoides
AACTGAGATACAATAAATCCAGGTATTTTTTATTTTATTTATTTATTGAAGGAAACCTTTAAAACTGGAGAAATAAACTAATTCTGTTAAACGACGTTTGTCGGTGTATGCATATATGTACAGACATGTATGTAAGTGTACATACACACACACACACACACACATATATATATATACACATAAATACATATATATATATATATATGCACTACACACATACACACACTTGGTACTTAGCGTGATTAAGTAAACGAACTTGTGACGTGCAAGCGTCCTTGTTGTGAAAATTATATTCAGTGTTAAAGCCACGATTTTGTGGACAGAAGACGTCAGCGTTCACCCTGGTTTCTATGTTTACTAGTCCTAATCAGAGTCAGTTACGCATTTCCTGTTCACGTGCAAAAATAAGTTCGGTGTTATTTGTAGATTGCACCGACACAGACATAATTATGAAAGATCTGCTTATTTTGCATATCAGGGCAAACTTTTTAACCTGAACTAATTAATTAATATGATATTTATATGTATCTGTCTGCCGAACAAGCTATATTTATGTGTGAGTGTGTGCGTTTGTGTGCATACATATATATATATACATGTTTGTTGCATGTGTATATATATATATATATATATATATATATATATATATATGTATGTATGTATATGTATATAATTGTACATTTATATATATATACATATATGTACATATTACATATATATACATATATACATATATATATATATATATATATATATATATATATATATATATATATATATATATATATATATATATATATATATATATATATATATATATATATATATATATATATATATATATATATATATATATATATATATATATATATATATATATATATATATGTATATATATACATATGTACATATATATACATATATATATATACAGATAGATAAATAGATTTATCTATATATTTATATGTTTATATATATATATAGATATATATATATATATATATATATATATATATATATATATATATACCTTGCAAAGTGCATCGACAACATTTCACAGTACGACGTGGTTATTTTCGTAGACACCTTGGAACTAATGCCGTGATGGCAAAGAATAGTAAAATAAATAACAGCTTGTTACCATTTAGAAATGTTGAATTAAATTTGTATAGTGTGAGCTATATATTTACATATTGATGTCAGTTAAGTCCTCTCAAGAGATTTCTACTTAAATTATTTGAAAACATGACGAAATATTCATTTAGTTCCAGATAGATATAATGAGAATATTTACTTGACAATGATACTTAATAGGTTCCTTTCCCTCGTTTTCTCTGTCTGTTTGTCTGCCTGAATACTTATCTCTCTATCTGTCTATCTATCTATCTATCTATCTATCTATCTATCTATCTATCTATCTATCTATCCATCTATCTCTCGTTTTGCGTGCACAGTAAGTAGCTTGCTTTCCAACCAAATGGTTCGGGATTCAGTCCCACTGCGTGTCACCTTGTGCAAGTGTCTCCCACTATAGCCTCAGGCCGACTAAAGCCTTGTGAGTGGATTTGGTAGACGGAAACTGAAAGAAGCCCATCGTATATATATATATATATATATATATATATATATATATATATATATATATATATATATATATATTTATATATATATATATATACATACATACATACATACATATGTATGTATGTATTTGTGTCTGTGTTTGTCCCCCACGATCACCTTTAGTCGAAGAAATCGACCCGTGTTCATATAAGTAATTATTGTTATTTATTTATTTATTTATTATTATTATTATTATTATTATTATTATTATTATTATTATTACTATTATTATTATTATTATTATTAAGCTGGCAGAATCCTTAGCATGCCGGGGAAAATGCTTCGCGGCATTTCGTCCGTTTTTTGCGCTCTAAGTTCAAATCCCACCGAGGTCAACTTTGCCTTTCGTCCTTTCGGGGTCGATAAAGCAAGTACCAGTTGAGCAGTGGCATCGGTGTAATCGAAATACACCTTGCTCCAAAATTGCTGGCCTTGTGCTAAAATGGGAAAACATTGTTATTATTATGATTAGTAGTAGTAGAAACAGCAGCATCGGCACAACGATCGTATATATATATATTTATATATATATATATATATATATATATATATATATATATATATATATATATATATATATACATATTTGTTTTGCGAGATTTTTGATGTGAAATCGTGTGTTGAAACAGATGTTGTTGTACTTGGGGATGGTCATATTGCCAGTTTAGCCAATAAAAACACACGCACTGTATATTTGGTGTTAATTTGCTTCAGCTTTATATTACATTAATCTTAATCTTATTTCGGCCAGAGTTCTTTCGTCACACTTCTGTGACCTCATCAGTAGGCCTTTGTTTCCTTCTTTCTTATGTGTGTCTCACCTTGCTAACTATCAGCCATTTTGTATATACAAAATGGCTGATAGTTAGCAAGGTGA
>NC_142938.1:12011337-12028837 GCF_046866305.1 Octopus bimaculoides
GATTTAAAATGCCATGAATTCAATAATCTTTTTCAACGATTGCAACAAAGCTCTTGGTTACTAACACGCATCCATCCATCCATCCATCCATCCATTCATCCATCCATTCATCCATCCATCCATCCATACATACATACATACATACATACATACACGTACATTTCAGCAATAATATGGGTAAACATTTTATATCATAAACTATGACAGAAGCAATGCACATTATGATTGAACTGCTGATGGGCGTCAAAATACATATCTGCTGGAGTCCACGCTACAGATCAAAACAGGCTCCGAGCAAATTATCCGCTCTGCCGGATTCACTTCCTTTTATGTTTGTTCCGGTATGATTTCGGACTATTTGAAAGTGGAGCAATGATTTTAATTAATCAGTGATATATCAATATTATGATTTTATCAGTAAAAGCAATTGTAAGTTAAAACTTGATAGCTGAAAATGTTCAGAGATTCTATGGTTGAAACGACTTCTTGTGGTTGATGTGCAGCTAAGAAAAAAAACCTGAAGGGATCGTTTTAAGAGATGGTAGATGATTATAAAGGGCGTGGTTCATTTTAAGAATAAAATATTTCATCCAGCTACACTGGAGATATATATATATAATTAATTCAATAATAAGATGAATTCTTTTATAAGAATTTATCAAGTAGCTAGCGTGAAAAAAACCTCATAAGGGAAAAATCCATCATTTATTCCCCAAAATATATTTATTTATATAAGGGCATTCATGTATATATATATATATATATTGGCAAGAAACTGTTTTGTCAACGCTTTGATGAGAATGTGCCGATGGCTAATATACTTTCATTACTTAAGCCTTTACTTTACTAAATTCCACAGAAATATAATTTGGTTATTAAAACCCTCAAATATCTAAAAAGAAAGCAGAAAAAAAGGTGCATGCTGGATAAGTTAGAGAAAGGAAATCTGAATAATAAAGCGCAGCATAAATTTCTTTTGGAGTAAAGATTATCATAATGTGGCAGTCCTGGGTAGGACAGTTGGTGTTATTTAGCCCATAGGAAACATCATTTCCAGCTGGTTATCGACGCACTATCTGCGTCCTTATATTTTCGAGCAAGGGACTTTAGTGTCCCCACTCAGCTTTAAAGCAATATCTGTGTACCAATGGTTTCTGGTTTATTTCTCTTCATCAGCACAGTATAACTGCTCGGCTAGAGATGGTGCCACAAAATTCTTGTTCGAAATATATATTTTTCAAAGTGACACACAGTCTCTGATCTCATCAATAAAAAAATATTATTTCTAAATCTCTGAACGAGAAAGATTCAGTAACAGTACTTTAGAGTAAAGATTATTTGCCAACATAATGTTGCACTGCTGGTTAGGATGAATGTTACTGTTATTTAGACCCAGGACTACTACATTATAATGGCAAATAATCTTTACTCTAGAGTAATGTTACTCAATTTTTTCTCGTTCAGAGATTTAGAAATAACAATTTTTCTATTAATTTTTTTTATTTACTATGAGTGTAATAGCATGCTGTTTGCCTTTACGTTTGCTGGGCATTTTTTGTAAAACACAGCGCGGGTCATTTTATAAAATACCATTGAGTGAAAAGGGTTGTTAAACTACAAATGACTGAGGATCACCGACTTAAATACATCTTAAATAGATCTGAGTTGATACCGATGGAACTGCTTTGAATATAAGTCTCCTGGATCAGGTCTGATCCGTAGTTTAGATAAATACAATAACCACAACAAAGTCAATCTTATAAACCAAAGATATGCTAGAAATAACAACCAAATCCCCAATAAAAATCACACCCTACTCGCTGTCTTAAAACATGAAAGGTTCACATTGGAAAATTATTATCATAGATATCTCCAAAGAAGATAGGACATTCACAGCTGGAATGCCATTGATGTAAATCTACAGGATCAGCTCTGATCTGTAGGTGGAGTGTGGCATCACTAATCAACTACACCAGTCATGACTACACTTTCATTCCCTGCCATGTTCAATTCACAAGGGATATCTTTTATTTCATTTGGCCATGACGTTATATATATGTACATATATCAATTTATTTAGCTGTCATTTTACGTGTGTAGCGATGTGCGTGCAGAGCCTTAGCCGTGAGAAATCGTCTGTCTGTTGTGTAAGGGCTTTTCCATCTATCAATCTGACGTAGGCAGCGCTTTGATATTCGGCTGCCATTGACAGACGAGCGGAGACGTCATTCTGTTGATTAAATGCTGTGCTTACTTAAGGGATTAAATGCCTGGTGGAATATATTAGCAGAATTAACTGTCGATAGATGTGTTTCCTTTCCTCAAAAATAAATATTTGATCATTGAGCAAGGATATAACAAAATGGTGGGTTTGGGGATGATACTTCAATCAGTATCGAACATATGTAATAAAGATGAATGTATATGTATATATATGTGTGTGTGTGGAGAGAGAGAGAGAGAGAGAGAGAGAGAGAGAGATGAATAAATAGATAGATAGATAAATATATATGTATGTGTATATGTGTGTATATACATGTGTGTGTGTGTATACATATATATATATATATATATAGATATACACATAAACATACACAAACACACACACACATATATATATATATACTTATATACACATAAATGTTTGTATGTCTATGAATGTATAAGTATGTGTGTGTGCGCGGGTGAATATATATATATATATATATATATATATATATATATATATATATATATATACATATATTTGTATATATGTATACATATATATTTATGTATATATGTGCGTGCCTTTGTTTGTGTATACGTGTGTTTGTGCGTGTGTGTGCGTGTGAGTGTCTGTGTGTGTTTTTGTCTGTATGCATATATATATATGAGTGAGTATATATACGCAAAATCATGTAGAAGAAACAAAGAGAAATGTAGAAATCAAATATATTTGTGGCCTATTGGATAACGTGTTGCCCTCGTGATCATAAGTTTGTAGGTTCGATTCTTGGTATTATATTATTGGTTTAAGTTTATGGACTACTATGATGCATTTTGTGTTGGTGTTTTACGAGGGTTTCTGTTTTATGTCCAATTCTTTGAAGGGTTTTCCATCTTTGGTTCAAGCATTCTCTTGTTTAATTCTATGCATTTCTCACACTTTCTTTTATTCTTTTATTTCTTTCAGCCATTTGATTGCGGTCATACTGGAGCACCGCCTTGAAGGATTTTTAGTCGAAAAAATCTACACCAGGACATATTCTTCGTAAGCTAAGTACTTATTCTATGGGTTCTTTTGCCGAACCGCTAGTTAACGGAGACGTGTACTCACCAACATCGGTTGTCAACTGATGGTGGTGGACAGACACAAAGACACACTCACTTAGATATATACACATAAATATACGACGGGCTTCTTTCAGTTTCCGTCTACCAAAATCCACTCACAAGGCCCGAAGCTATAGTAGAAGACACTTGCCCAAGGTGTCACGCAATGGGACTGAACCTGGAATCATGTGGTTATGAAGCAAGTGCCTTATCTTTCATTTCTTACGACTACATATACATACATACATACATACATGCATACATATAAATATATATATATATATATATATATATATATATATATATATATATATATATATATATATATATATATATATATATACATTTTTTGTGGATGAGAAGGCAAACGCTCTTGAGACGAATAATTCTTATCACTAACATGTTCTGGTTGTGTGGGCATTTACCGTGCCCGTGTAGGTATATGCATTTGATCAATTTATACCAAGACCAAAGAAGGCCTTATCAACAAACAATACGCCATATGAGTCCAAGAACAAACTACAGATGACCAATGTGATCTGCAAACTTTGAAGGCAAAACTGAATGCTGTAAACTTCAGGATACTAGTTGTTATACTGGTCAGACCAGTATAACACAGTAGCGTAGGCTCACCATGCATCTGCAGCATGGAGCTATTGCACAACATTACATCACGAATAAACAACGAAATTATATAGAAAAATACTGGAAGAAAATACACACTTTATAAAAGTCTACAGAAAATAGAAGACTAATTATGGAAATCAAGCACGTATCGTAATACAATTCCAAAATCACCAGGCAAACACAAATCAAGAAATTAAGTCGTAGCTGCAGGCGTTAGTGTAACAAATCAAGGTTTGACTGCGACAAACAAATCAACACGTGACTGGTGAGGTATAATGCAAACGGTCAACAAACTTCGACGGGAGTGTCAACGCAAATTTAATCTGTATATGAGAAACACACAAACATCAAAATGAAACTCTGAAGCACTAGAAACGTTGGACACGGATTTAGAAACTCGACTGTTAAAAGCTATTTAAAAAAATACAAAAAATACAACAAATATCAAATATCAAATATCAAGTCGTGTATTTAATGAAAAATACACACTTACAAGCCCACAAAGACGCACACACATTCATATATATATATATATATATATATATATATATATATATATATATATATATATATATATATGAATAAAAATAATTTTTTTTTAAATATAAAGAAGGGTTTTGAATGATCATGTATAGAGGAATATATTATTTAAAAGAGTTTCAACTCTGTCTGTTTTTTATGTGTACACATATATATATACAGTACTAGTCCTTATATATTTAATACTCTATATTTAATACTCAATGTTTCATATATTCAATAAGACATTTAATACTTCATTTAATTTTGCTATTTATATTATATATTCCATATTCTATATCCCACATTAATTTTATAAGAATATAAATAAAACATAAAAAAACAGACAGAGTTGGAACTCTTTTAAATAATATATTCCTCTATGCATAATCATACAAAACCCTTTTTATATTTTTTTTAGTTTAATTTTTATTCATATCTATCTATCTATCTATCTATCTATCTATCTATATATATATATATATATATATATATATATATATATATATATATATATATATATATATATAAATATATATATATATACATGCGCATAAATGTTCGATGGTAATGTTTTTTCTACTTATATAAATGCTTTTCAAATAAAATTGCACTTCATTTTCAAGAGCTCTGGTGAAGCTATATGGTGATACACAAGCATTCAACTATGAGTGCATTGCATCCAATAGCTGAAACAGCTGTGAGCTAATGAAAGCTATTACATAATCTCTGTTATGTACACACACACACACACACACACACACACACACACACACACACACACACACACACACACACACACACACACAGATATATATGTATATATACGAGACTGTTATTTTGTTTTATCGTCTCCGAAAGGATAAAAGACAAGTTTGAACTTTAGAGAGATTTTAATTCAGAAAACATAGCTCCAGTGCATATACCACAAGGTATTCTGTCCGACATTCTTAGCGATTACTGCAATCCCATAATACACCATTAAAACAAACAGAAACATCAGCCACAATAACAACAAGAACAACAACAATGATTACTTAAAAACTGACTGTAATAGACCAAATTCTTTTGAAGCTTCTCTTTGCAGTTA
This sequence comes from Octopus bimaculoides, assembly GCF_046866305.1. NCBI lineage: Eukaryota > Metazoa > Mollusca > Cephalopoda > Octopoda > Octopodidae > Octopus > Octopus bimaculoides. The sequence goes on from NC_142938.1 coordinate 12,016,889, forward strand.
GGCCTAGAATTGCAATACGAGAACGCGGTCTTTGAATTCCTCGTCACGTGTCATGTTTCTGTGTGTGTGTGACGTTGATTCGGAGATTAATTCATAGTTTTTTCATTCGTTACTTTGGAAAATGGTTGGAAAACTTCATATTTCAAGGCAAATCTTCGTTTCAGAATGCTTGATGAAGACGTTGTTGTTCTCGCTGATGTTGTTTTAGTTGTTATTGTAATTTGTTGGTGTTGTTGTTGTTGTTGTTGGTGGTGGTGGTGGTGGCGGCGGCGGCATAGATGTTGATGGCGGTAGTATGGGAGCGGGCTTGGCAGAACTGGTGTTGTTGTTGTCGTTGTAGCTGTTGGTGTTGTTAGTAGTAGTCGTAGAGTATTTGCAGCTGTTGTTGTTGTTGTTGTGTTTATATTGTTGTTGTTGTTGTTGTTGGTCGTTTTGATGGTGGTGACGTTCTTGAAGAAAACGCCATCAAACTGAGACAGAAAATGTAGAAGACTAATCTAAGAACATGTATATCTGTATATGAGTGTGTGTGTATGTATCTATGTGCATATATATATATATATATATATATATATATATATATATATATATATATATATATATATATATATATATATACATATATATACATATATACATATATATATATACATACATACATACTTATGTACATATATAGATATATCCATATATTTATAGTTACATATCTGTATATATATATATATAATATATATATATGTATATGCATATGTATATATATATATATATATATATATATACACACACACATTCTTACAAATATACATACATACATACACACACACACACACACACACACGCACACACACACACATGTATATATATATACACATATATAGATAACGGTGTGTGTGGGTGTATGTATGTACGTACGTATGTACTGCGGCGATTTTACATCTGTTAGACGACTGCATACACTCTTATTTAGTTTTGTTTGGTCTCGTTTCGTTTCACCTCGCTTCATATGGGTTTTGCAAACCTGGATCTATGCCGTCTCCTAAAACTATTTAACACATCTATTACAAGAATATATCACAGCGGTTGTTGCTAAACGACACATTGACTCACTAGCAAATTATAAGTATATTACCAGGGGTACTTTGGCCAATCCTCATCGTTCCACACCATTCCTCTATCAACGGCCCCTCCTCTTACAAATGACATTTTTTTGCATTTGCTTTAGCATACAAGTGTATGTATATATCTGTAGATATATAGATATATGAGTATATATATGTATGTATATACATATATGTATGTGTGTATATATAGTTTGGAAATTTTGGGCAAGTTTCATGTCCCTTCTGTCTTGAGACTATCTGACGAGCTACAGCATGCGTTTGCTGATCTTCAGAAAGTCTCATTTCCCTCTTCTTTTGAGACTCCATTTGACGTGCTGCAGCATGCTTTTGCTGATCTTGAGAAAGTCTCATCACCTTTCTCTCTTTAGAATCTCGCTTTCGGTTTTCTACAATACTCCTTGGTTTATAGTTCTGAGTTCAAATTCCGCCGAGGTCGACTTAGCCTTTCATTCTTTTGGAGTCGATTAAATAAGTACCACTTACGCACTGGGTGTCAATGTAATCGACTTATTCCCTTTGTCTGTCCTTGTTTGTCCCCTCTATGTTTAGCCCCTTATGGGCAATAAAGAAATTAGAAATAAGAAACGTTAGCACGCCGTGCGAAACGCTTAGCGGTATTTCGTCTGTCTTCATGTTCTGAGTTCAAATTCCGCCGAGGTCAACTTTGCCTTTCATTTTTTCGGGGTTGATTAATTAAGTACCAGTTGCGTACTGAGGTCTATCTAATCGGCTGGCCCCTTCTCCCAAAAATTTCGGGCTTTGTACCTAGAGTAGAAAAGAATATTCCAGGGCAGTAATGCACCTATTCACGTAGCTAATGTTATTCTATATTGCCACAAAGGGCGCAAAAATGAAACAAACCATTGAGACTCTCCAACCCCAAACCTCCAGTTCTCAGCATAATCACACACTTGTTGCATTTTGGAGAAGCTTTGCAAAGAGGTTCACCTTCCATCGTCACTGAAGTAACTAAAGCATGTCTTACTTGAATTTGTGTCAGAATTCTTCTATCGTCATTTCAGAACCTGTACGAGTCAATTCCGCGACGTATTAAATTTGTGATTGATGTCAAAGGTAGACCAACTCCGTATTAAATAATAAACACATCCATTTTGCCGGGTATTTCAATTATTTTGTTCAACCCCTGTATAATAAAAGACGAGAAAAAAAGAGAAAAGACAACGAGAGACAGACAGACATACAGAAAGAGGTAGAATTTTGCCTGCAATGTTAAGCTTCAGTAACTTTTTCCTCTGTTTGCTTCGTTCGATTGATGGAAAGTAGGAAAATAAATATAATAAGTGAATGAAAAAATATCAACAAAATAGATAATGAAATAAATAAACTAATATATAATTTTCGTCTGAGTTGAATACGATACTTTTAACTCTGCTAGTTATACCGAGAAATGAAGCAGCACCATTTACGGATTATGTCGTCTATCATGTAACTGTCGACAATTTCTAACATCCTTCTCTGTATATGCTTGTATGTGCCCCTGTATATATATATATATATATATATATATATATATATATATATATATACATACATACATACATACACATATAGACTATATTTATATGTGTATGTGTCAGCCATTGTGTTGTGCTAACAACACAAAATATCCCGCTGTCTCGAATTGGTTAGCTGACTGATTGAGCATTTTATGATAACCATAAAAATAAAAAAGCAGACGACATCTTTGTTCTCGGTGGGGTCCTTTTGTGTACATATGTATGTGTATGTGTGTATGTATGTGCACCTGTGTGTGTGTGTGTGTGTGTGTATGAAGATTTTGTTGTTGGATTTTGCTTTTTTGTAATGAGGACGATAAGGATATTCAATACGAAGGAACGAAGTTAGGAAGAACGGTAGTGAGGGTTGGCGGAGATGTGAAAGAAAATACGAAAGAAAGAGAGAAAAAATGAGTGAATGAAAGATAAGGAAAAGTCGAAAGGAAAGAGAAAAAGAGAAATGAAAGAAAATAAGAGACTGAAGGAGAGAAAGAGTGAATGATATGAAAGAACGAAAGAGTGGAATATTTAAATTAATGACAAACGCTAATGAGAACTAAAGCATAGGTGTGTGAGTGTTTGTGTATGTATCCATGTGTGTGCGCGTGCAAATATATATATATATATATATATATATATTTATATATATATATATATATATATATATATATATATATATATATACATACATATATATATATATATATATATATACATACATATATATATATACATATATATATATATACATATATATATGTATATATGTATATATATGTATGTATGTATAATATATGTATATATATATATCCATGTAGACATTTATACACATATATAAAGCAAAATATATATGCGTGAGTGTGTATGTATATATGTGAATATACATATATGCATACATGCATATATGCTCTCTCACTTCTCTTTATTTATCCATATATATATATATATATATATATATATATATATATATATATATATATATATATATATATATATATATATATATATATATAGAGAGAGAGAGAGAGAGAGAGAGAGAGAGATGAGGTAAAAGGAAATGGCGTGTTAGTGAAGAAGAAATAATACAGATACTGAAACATATATATATATATATAAAAATGGCTTTCACAAGTATAATTTGAGCGGCGGCAATGGTACGGGATGGTTATGGAGGAAGGTTGATTTCTAAACGATATATAACAATTAGTGTTGGCCGTACGGAAGTAACCTCTCGTATATTGAAGATGTGTACAGTACAGAAATGGAAATTGAACACCTTCTGTAACAAACAATGTCCGGTCTGGATTGCAACAAGCGCACTTCCTGCTGAGTGTCAGGTAATCGTGGCTTATAAAACAATACTCTGGCGTCATTAGAAAGTTGTATACACAGTTTGCGTGTGTGTGCACTTGAGTGTTCGTCACCTTCATGTCTGTATGCCTAAGTATGAATGTGTATATGCGCGTGCGCTTGTTTGTATGTGGGTGGGTGTTTGAGTCAGTGTTTTGTTTGTTTTGTCTTTGTTTTGTTTTTTGTATGAATGTGTTTCGCTTATATTCGTTAATTTGTTTACTGGGATCTAATTGGAGGGTTTAAAATCGTGAAGGGGCGAAGGGAAGTAATTTGGTTTTTGGGGGGCGTGGGTTTATTTATGGTCTTTCGAACTCAAGATCACGAGACCGTCGTTTCGATTCCTGATCTGGGTGATACGTTGTGTACTTGAGCAAGGCACTTCGTATTACGTTGTACCAGTTCTCTTACCTGCGACTGACTGGAGGCTTCTGTAGGAGGATAATGTGATTTTAATAATTTATACGTCATGGAAACCAAGAGAATCCCAGGGTTCGAGACAGTACTTGCTGAGTTATTTGTGGTGGTTAATAGTTGCAAGTTGTGTGTGGTTTATCAGTGAATATGGATGTGGATGACGCTTAAAAATGTGAAGAGGTGAGAGAAATAGCTTGGTCTTGGAGTCATCTTATTTTGGCTATTATCGGGCTAAATGCTTAGCGGTATTTCGCCCGTCACTACGTTCCGAGTTCAAATTCCGCGGCGGTCGTTGACTTTGCCTTTCATCTTTTCGGAATCAATCAAATAAGTACCAGTTAAACTGGGGTCGATATAATCGACACATCCTCTTCTCCTCAAAATTGCTGCCCTTATGACAAAATTTGAAACCATTACTATTATTATGATTGTTAATGTGGCACAACGTCGGGCACAATACTTAGCTGCATTTCGTGCGTCTTTAGGTTCTGAGTTCAAATTCCGCTGCTGTCGACATTTCATTTCATCCTTTCGTGGTCGATAAATTAAGTAGCAGTGAAACAGTGAGGTCGATGTAATCGACTAGTCCCCCTCCATCCCGCCAAAACTTCAGACTTTGTGCCTTTAGTAGAAAGGATCATTATTATCATTATTATTATTATTATTATTATTATTATTATTATTATTATTATTATTATTATTATTAATAATAATATGCCACAGTTTCCTTCTATCAAATTCTCTCATAAGGCAATGGTTAGTCCAGGGGTATAGCAGAAGGCATTTGCCCAATGCATCATAGTCACGTGATTGCTAAGTGACGTATATATATATATATATATATATATATATATATATATATATATATATATAACCCGTAAGGGCGTATTTAATGATAGACTTATTGTGTTCTCTGTTGTATGTCTATCTCTTACATATTAATAAATCAATCAATCTTATTTATGTACAGAGGTAAATTCATACATATATATATGCGTAATTAGGTGCAATATAATACGCTTAGGAATTAAGGTAATTGAGGATTTACACCGAGACGTTGGTGGACACCATTTTAACTTCTCAACACGAGCCTGTTCTTACATTTCTTGCTGCCGTTGTTATTGTTGCTGTATAGTGCCAGGTTAGACTTCCAGCGATTTGACAGGATCTAACAAATATGAGACGGATGGAGCTTATAGGCGGGCAATTCTGACAGGAACAGGATTTGCGTGCCAGACACGGTCGAAAGGTTTTCTCAGGTCGAGGCCAAAGAAAAAATTGTTTTCACCAAATATTACAAGGGCCGTACAGACGTATGTACGTATGCATTGATACACAAACATAAATGCTTATATATTTATAGAGAAATACGTAGAAACATTCACATTATAGAAATATATATATATATATGTCTGTGTGTGTGTGTGTGTGTGTGTGTGTGTGTATTTATATATATATATATATATATATATATATCTACATGAATACATTTATACACATCTACATGCACACACACATGTGTATCTGTATATATGAATGTAAGTAGATACACGTGTATATGTGTCTGTGCACATATATCATGTACTTGTTTATGTATACATATGTGAGTGTGTGCATGCGTATATATATGTATATATATATATATATATATATATATATATATATATATATATATATATATATATATATATATATATATATATATATATATATATATATATATATATATATATATATATATATATATATATACATATATAAATATATATATATCAACATACATATGCATCATATAGATGTTGATACATATATGCTTACACTCACGCGTCCGCACGCACAGACTCATACGAAAATCCTCCATATGTATGTGTGTATATATGCGTGTGCGTGTTTGTATGAGTGTTAATGTCTATGTATGTATATATACATATATGTGTGTGTGTGTGTGTATCTAAATGTGTATGTGTGTGTGTGTCTTTATATATATATATATATATTATATACAGATATACATACACAGACACGTTCATACATGCATACATCTCCCAGCTTACTCATTTGACGGTGATTTCATCTTCAAGATCACTAAGCTGGAATGTTCTTATCTTATCTCTTCTAAAGATTCTTGCCGATATCAAGATAAAATAATACTATTGACTCTGCCTATTGACATAGATATTTCTCGTATCCAGCACACAAACCCGTTCTTCGGCATTTATAACTAGAATGAAGGAAAGGAGCAAGTCTTTCGAACTCTAGGTTAAGTATCTTATGTCTCCGCGAGGTTTCAAATATCAACTGACAATAGAATCAGTAAATATATATATAATATATATATATACATGTATATATATATATATATATATATATATATATATATATATATATATATATATATATATATATATATATATATATATATATATACATACATATATAAATAATATGTATATATATACATATATTATATACGTACATATATATACATATACATTTTTGTTCATTCTTTACATTTACTTGTTTCAGTTATTTGACTGCGGCCATGCTGCAGCACTACCTTTAGTCGAACAAATCAACCCAAGGAATTATACTTTGTAAGCCCAGTTCTTATTCTATTGGTCTCTTTTTGCCGAACTGCTAAATGACGGGGGCGTAAACACACCAACATCGGTTGTCAAGTGATGGTAGATACATATATTTGTATATGAGTGTATATATATATATATATATATATATATATATATATATATATATATATACACGACGGGCTTCTTTCAGTTTCCGTCTACCAAATCCACTCACAGGGCTTTGGTCGGCCCGAGACTATAGTAGAAGACACTTGTCTAAGGTGCCACACAGTGGAGGCTGAATCCGGAACCATGTGGTTGGGAAGCAACTGGTATTTAATTCATCAACTCCGAAAGGATGAAAGGCAAAGTCGACTTCGGCGGAATTTGAACTCGGAACATAAAGACTGACGAAATGCCGCTAAGACTTTAACCCGGAAAGCTAGCGATTCTGACAGCTCGCTGCCTTACGTCATATTCATTAGAAAAGTAACAACAATATATTAGAAAATAACTTCTAATTCACTTCCAAGGTCATAATAATTTAAAGAAAAAACGAGGAACTAATCTTGGAATCCGGATAAGTGGCGCTGTCTATTCCATTGATCCCAGTATTTGTCTGCTACTTATTTCTTCCGAAAGGTGTTTGAACTCAGTATGCATGAAATACTACTATTACTACTACTACCACCACTACTACTACTACTACTACTACTACTACTACTACTAATAATAATAATAATAATAATAATAATAATAATAATAATAATAAATGTGTTAACACTTTCACCCTCCGAAAAAAATCCAAAATTTTATTTAATTTGCTTTGCGGGAAGGGCTGTTTAAACGAAGACGCGTTTTGTCACTATCTTCGAAACGCGGAATAGTTAAAACAGGGGACAACTGATGAAGGGAATGTTCTTTATGTTGCCTGTTTCGTTTCTCTATTTGTTTCTTTCGTTGTTCGAAAAAAGTTCGTTTTTTATGTTCTCGTTTCTCATTTTGTCTACGTTTTTTTTTATGTCCTGTACACATATATGCATGTATATTTACATGTATATGTAGATATGTACATATATGTATGTATATATGCATTTATTTATATATTATTTATATTATATATGTATGTATGTTTGTATGTACGTATGGATATATACATATATATGAATACATTTTCTTTTACTCAAAGCCAAGAACTTTTCAGCATGCTAGACCACTTAGAAACAGACTGTTCCTTTAACTGGAACCTTATGGTCCAAAATTTCTGAGCGAAACCCACTTAATTTCGTTTGTAGTTATGTATGAATATCTATGTATATGTATGTATGGTGGTTGTCTACTCCCTATGCAGATTATTTACATTATTTACATTTGACGGATATTTCTCCTCGTCTTGTTTGTTGTTAATACAGCGTTTCGGCTGATATACCCTCCAGCCTTCATAGAAATGTTCTTATGCAGTGTTTGACCACCTTCTGTACCTACACTTTAGAACCATCATGGCACTGATGTGGCTTTTTAAACCAGGCAATGCTTTTGAAAAGACACCCACATAGATTGCATATCCCATTTGAACCACTAAGTGGTGCAGAGTTCTGATTTTTTTGGATCTTAAAATGTCTTTTCAGGCCTCCGTTAGATTTTCAAACCTTCTGACATACATTGCATTGAAAGTTGTGCACACACATATAGGCAGAATAGTTGGTGGAGGTTTGTTTTCCATGGGTTCGCAAATGAGATTTGAGCCCAGCAAAAGAAGGGCATGGTCTGTCACAAACTATGCACACAAAAGGGTCATTGTGATTCACCTTCTCGATCGTAACATTAAACATAAACTTTTGACTGTGTCCATGCTGGAGCACCACCTTTATTGGAACAAATCGACCCCAGAATTTATTCTTTGTAAGCCTAGTACTTATTGTATCGGTTTTTTTCCGAACCGCTAAGTTACGGGGACGTAGACACCTGAACATCGGTTGTCAAGCGATGGTGGGTGGGGGGGGGACAAACACAGACACGCAAGCATATACATGTACACACATATGTATAAGTATTATGTATTTGTATATATATATGTATATATACACACACACACGCACACACTCACACACACACACACACACACATATATATATATATATATATATATATATATATATATATAAAACAAATATATATATATAACAAATATATATACATATATATGTATATAATATAGTTCATAGATGAGATAATTACCTTTATATGATATATATATATATACACACATACACATACATATGTATATATAGAGATAGATATACATACACGTATGTATATATACATACACATATATATATATAGATACATACATATATTATATATATATATATATATATATATATATAATATTGTTCACAGATGAGATAATTGCTTCTGTATAATATATTTATATGTATGTATATTTGTATGTATGTATATATGTATGAATCTATGTATGTATAGTTTCAGATTTATTTATGTATGTATATGCGTATGTACGTGAGTATGTGTGTATTGCATCATTTTTACTTCCTGTATTCTCTCCAGGGGCTAATGGTCCTCTCACTAACCTAGTTATTTATATTCTATATGTTTCTTTGTCATTTATTATACTGTACTAATTGTAGCTATATGCCTTTAATCATCTCTCTTTTCGTCTTTCATTGAGCTAACAGGAGTGGAGTGAAGTCCTTCGTATACAGCCACACGCAAAGGAAATTGTCTCCCGTCGTCTCACGCCTGGAAACGATAATTACTTCGCTTATACAAGATGGCGTGCGCGAATCAAATAAAATCCGAGGCCAATAGCTGAATTCAACCGTTGTAGCATGTCATTTTTACCTGACTTAAAACTGGCTTTAAATAAATCACTTAAAAGCTTGAATCTACACGATGAAAATCTATACGAAGTTTTTCGACGTACAAGTAATATCAGACAGATATATTTACTAGCATCTTCTGATCATCCACTTAAGATTTGACTCGTCGATCAGTCGAGTAGAAATAATAGCCAAATCTATCTTACATACACATATATATATATATATATATATATATATATATATATATATATATATATATATATATATATATATAGCGAGAGAGAGAGAGAGAGAGAGAGAGAGAGAGAGAGCACAGTGGTTCGGCAGAATAGACCAATAGAATAATTTGAAGATTTAAGGCAGCGAGCTAGCAGAAATGTTAGCACGCCGAGCCTAATGCTTAGCGGTATTTTGTTTGTCTTCATGTCCTGAGTTCAAATTCCACCAAATCCTTGTGAGTGGATTTGGTAGACGGAAACTGAAAGAAGCCCGTCGTATATATGTATATGTATATATATGATTAATCGCTGACCAAACACCATTCAATCTTGTTTTCTCCGTATTCTTTCTGTTGAAGAGCGTAGCTCGAAACGTTAAAGACTTTCTATATTCCCGAGCGTCAAACTAATACATCCTTTTGTTGTTTACACAACCTGTCCTCGTCTGTTGTTGTTTGGTTTTTCGTACATTCTCCCATATATATATATGTGTGTGTGTGTGTGTTTGTCTGTTTATGCTTGTCCCCCCAACATCGATTGACAACCGATGCTGATGTGTTTACGTCCCCGTAACTTAACGGTTCGGAAAAAAAGCGTAATAGAATAAGTACTAGGCTTACCATGAATAAGTCCTGGGGTCGATTTGCTCGACAAAAGGTGGTGCTCCAGCATGGCCACAGTCAAATGACTGAAACAAGTAACAGAATAATAGAGTAATACACATACTGTGTGCGTAAATAAAGCATAAAAATATGCACAGAAATAAATAGATATATAAATAAATAAATGAATAAATAAATAAATATAACAAAATCTTCCTTTCTATGTAATAATGCAACACAAGCTTTCACATCATTCTAATTCCTGCACTTCACGTTGCAAGGGAACAAGCCAAAAAACGAAAAGAAGCAAAGCAAAAACGAAACGAAACGACACGAAACAGTCATGCATAAGAAATATCTAGAAATGTTGCCCACATTTATTGATAAAAATCGATCTCTGAGTTAACAAAATTCAGTTATTATTATTTTTTTTTGCACTTCCGTTTTTGTATTTTTGTTTTTTTTTGTTTTGTTTTGTTTTTTTTCCTGTTTTGTTTTTTCTGCTGTAATAAATTCCTTCTAGTGTTTCGTTTCTGTAAATGTCCATTATATTTATTGTGTTATATCTACCACATACATACGCGCCATACAACACCAAGTATGCATAAAAATCCAGTTACTAATTCGATTCAAGAACTTTCAAGCATTTATTATTATTATTACTATTGTTATCATTATTATTATTTTTATTATTATTATGAGTATTATTATTATTATTATTATTATTATTATTATTATTATTATTATTATTATTATTATTATTTATGTGCTGACTTCTTGGCACATCCACGACCCTATTAACACGCAAACGTAGGCACACACACACGCGTCTTCACAAACGCACAAATACACACACACACACACACACACACACACACACACACACACACACGCACACACACACACGTACGCACGTACACGCACGCACGCACATTTACACGTGTGCGTATTGAGAAAGTGAGACAGATAGAATATTTATTAGCGAAGTAACAAAACAAACAGAAACGAAACAAAATAAGCACGTTTATATATATATATATATATATATATATATATATATATATATGAGACATAAAACAGCAGCAGCAGCAGCAGTAGCAGCAGTATAAGGAAGAGGATGCGTTATGTGTTGTGTTATATGAAGGAATCAGGTGCTTAATAGTTTAGTCGTGGTTTCTGCTGTAAGGACATTACCGAATTTATAGAATTGTCTACAAGAGTTCTTCAGTTTCTGCATTCGCTTTGTTTTCTCTTTATATATATTTTTTGTTTTTGTTCGTTTTATTCACATAAATATTATATAACACACACACG
>NC_142938.1:12033837-12038837 GCF_046866305.1 Octopus bimaculoides
ATGCTTCCTCATATAAGTATACACATACTTATATTTATACACCATGAATATGTAGCCTTGTATCTTTAGGGGTCTATATCATATGACATTCATGCCTTTCCCTAGGGCTTTCATAATATATGTAAAATGCTTCCAGATGGAAATCAAATATATATTTTTTATAATTGTATCTGTGTACTGTGTGTTTGCATGTATATTACATACACACACTCACACACACACACGCGCACGTACACATCTATATATGTATGGGTATATATATATATGTGTATATATACATATATATATATGAACGTAGTTCATATAAATATGTTTATGTGAGTATGTATATTTGTATGTATGTATAGACCATCATGTACACATATATATATATATAACTAGATATGTCTATATATATATATATATATATATATATATATATATATATATATATATATATATATATATATATATATATATATATATATATATATATATATATATATATATATATATATATATATGTATGTATATATATAAAGGGAAAGGGTTAAAATGAGAGAGTGAATGAGAGAAGAAAATTATATTCCCATATTTGGCTATATAAGTATACAATTTATCCATATATACCAAACACTCTTGCTTATACTCTGGATGTTTGCAAGCATTTATATATGTACATATATATATATATATATATATATATATGTGTGTGTGTGTGTGTGTGTGTGTGTGTGTGTGTGTGTGTGTGTGTGTGTATATATAAATATGCACACATTCATTTCTATAAATATATACACAAACACACACACACATACACACACACACATACTCACACGCATGCATCTATATTGATTTATATCCTGTTACTATAATTATACATTTTATACATATCCTTTTTCAAACTACTCAAGACTGAATGGTACTTAATGCCGGAGACTAATTTTTTGAGCGCCGCTGACACTTGTTGAGAGCAGATTGCAAAGCATGTTAAGTCTGACCAAATCCTTTCTGCTATAGACACGAGGCATGAAATTTTGGAGGAGGTGGGCCAGTCGATTTGATCGACCCCAGTACGCAACAGGTACTTAATTTTTTGACCTCGAAAGGACGAAAGGCAAAGTTGACGTCGGCGGAATTTGAGCTCAGAAAGTAGCGACCGGCGAAATACCGCAAAGCCCTTCGTGCAGAGTTCTAAGATGCTTATTTCTTTATTGCCCACAAGGGGCTAAACATAGAGGGGACAAACAAGGACAGGCAAAGGAATTAAGTCGATTACATCGACCCCAGTGCGTAACTGGTACTTAATTTATCGACCCTGAAAGGATGAAAAGCAAAGTCGACCTCGGCGAAATTTGAACTCAGAAGGTAACGGCAGACGAAATACGGCTGAGCATTTCGCTCGGAGTGCTAACGATTCTGCCACCTCGCCGCCTTCTAAGATTCCTCCAGCTCGCCGCCTTTCTGTAGTCTGACCAAATGCTTGCAACAGAGTAGACCTCACTAAAACAGCACAGCTCTCATGACTTTCGGAAACATAATTATATGTACTCTACATGCACCTTTGATGAGCTGTAGTGCACCTGAGCACTATACACAATAGTTACATCATTATTGTTATTATTATTATTATTATTATTATTATTATTATTATTATTATTATTATTGTTATTATTATTATTACGACGATGACGATGATGAGGAGGAGGAGGAAGAGGAGGAGAAAGAGTAGTAGGAGGAGAAAGAGTAGGAGGAGGACAACGACGACGACGACGGTGATGACGATGACAATGATGATGATGACGACGACGACGACGACGACGATGATGATGATGAATATGATGATGACGATAGTGATGATGGTGATGACGATGACGATGATGACGATAATGAGGATGATGATGGTGGTATCAGGAGGAGAGTGAGAAGGAGGTGGAGGAGGAGGAGGAGGAGGAGGAGGAGGAGGAGGAGGAGGAGGAGGAGGAGGAGGAGGAGGAGGAGGAGGAGGAATGATCACGATGCTCATGAAATGACGACGACGTCGATGACGATGTTGATGATGATGATGATGATGATGACTATAATAATAAGGGTGATTTTGGTTGTGGGTGATGATGGTGATGATGATGATGATGGTGATTAAGATACACAGATATTGACGAAACAGATTTGCGCATGTCTGTTTATATTTTTATGTGCGTCCAAAGACTAGCACACTAAAGCTCTCTGTCTCTGTCTCTCTCTCTCTCTCTCTCTCTCTCTCTCTCTCTCTCTCTCTCTCTCTCTCTCTCTATCTATCTATCTATCTCTTACTCACATACACACATACATACATACATACATATACACACAGACAAATACACACCCACAGTTATTCAATGTATGTGTGCGTGTGTTTGTATGTATTCACAGAAAACCAGTAACACAAAAGGAAAAAACAGGCGCACCCCGTCATTTAGAGTGTGTGTGGGTTTAGGTCTCGATGTGTGTGTGTGTGTGTGTGTGTGTGTGTGTGTGTGTGTGTGTAAAAAAGAGGACAAAACAACTAATACGAATTCAAATACACACACACAGTCTCTTTCTCTCTCACATACACACACGCACATACACACGCGCACACATACCTATAAATTGGCTTGTGTGTTTCTATACTTTTGTCTATGGATGTGTGTGCGTGTTTTTGTATGCATGATTCATTGTAACTCTGCTTGTGCCTTTCTGTGCCAATATGTGTATTCATGAGTGTGTGCGTGTATGTGTGTGTGCGTGTGTGTGTGTGTGTGTATGTGTGTGTGTGTGTGTGTGTGTGTGTGTGTGTGTGTGTGTGTGTGTGTGTGCACGCGCCCGTGATCTTTAGAGTGTCAATGTGAACGTAAGTAGACCTACATAAACATTTAGACAAGCCTACTGGTCATTTGAAGTATATAGTCAACACATTTACATATACACACACATACAGGCAACCACCCATCCCCCGACTTACATACATACACACACATATTAGCATACACAATCTCACTCACACACATACACCCGTACACATCGTCATGCTCTCTTTTGATTGGCTGATGGACAAGTGGCGTGATCTTGACAAAATAACTTCAGCAGGCGCTATGGAAAGATTGCCAGGGATTTTCGGGCTATCGGGTTAGGGATCAATCTAGAATAGTAAACAATTAAAGAGGGGAATTCGTAGGGGCAAGGGAACTTAGACGTGCGTTGAAGGGTTACCGATGTGTGTACGCGTATGTGTGCGTACGTGGGTGCGTATTTTTTCTCTGTGTGTGTGTGTGTGTATGTGTGAGTGTTCGTGTGTGTGTGGTTGTGAGTGAGTGTCTATATATGGATGTGTATCGGAGTATATGTGAAGAATCCACCTTTTTGTGGGTTTATTTTTATTTTTAGTAATCGTGCTAATAGCTAGAATTATATGATGTGGGCCCTCGGTGGTATTTAAGTTTTAGTCCTTCACCATTGTAGCATGAAATAAAAAGAAAACAACAAACAATGCAAAATAAAATTACAAGCCAAAGAGGGGGTCCGAACCTCTGTGTAGTTGTCCAATACGCTAGAAATAGCAGCTAAATGTCTCTAAATTCACAACATCCTACGAAATGTTTCTAGAGAAGACCACATTGGGTAACATGATCCTTGATCTGTTGCGCATAAAACACGACGGGGTTGCCACGACTGGCATTTCTCTAGTCTTTTACCTATGGCTAAAAACAACAGTAACTCTTTGTGATCGTCAAATCTGATAAAAAACAGAATCCAAATATTTGCGAAACTAAACATTGGAGTTTTGTGGCAAACCACAATTGGCTAGATGTAATTTTACGTAACCTGAGTCTTTTTTTTTTCCTTTTGTTTCAGTCATCGGATTGCGACCACGTTGGAGCATTGTTCTGAAAGGTGTAATGGAACAAATCGACACCCCACTACTTATTTCTAAGTCTGGTACTTATACTATCGGGGTTCTTTTGCTGAACCGCTAAGTTATGGGGGACGTCAGCGAAACACCACTGGTTGTCAAGGAGCGGGATGATACATAAATGTAGACACATATATACATACATACATACATATGTATATATATATATATATATATATATATATATGATTATGTGTGTGTGTGTGTGTACATGTACACACATACTCACACGCACACACGCACGCACGCACATACACACATGCACATATATATTCGGATTCTACATAGTTTCCGTGTATGAATTGGTATATAGAGTAAGTTGCTATTTTATTAAATACCGCTTACCGCAGTGTTGCTAATATTATACGCTTTTCTTTATATCTTTGCCCACCAGCTCTTCATTGAGCTGAAGAATCTTAACCTAACTCCTCCAAAAATCTCAGAAATACGATTCTTTCTACGCCAACGAGACACAAACTCATTCTGCCTGTTGATTCTAATGTAGCTAAACGCCCTATCACCAATACGCACTTTGAATATACAGTCTGCTGTAAAAAGTCCATGTCCATACCGTCCAACCATCCGCGTAAAATCGTCTCCTTACGCATAAAAAAAACGTCTTACTATAAATTAGATGTGTATGATTAGAACTCTCTAACACAACTAATGACTGAACGTGTTACACGTGAAAATGCGAGACCTCAAAGTTTAGAGGCCCACACGCATGATCAATTTAATACAAGCACGCACACATGGGTACACATACACACACACACAAACGCATATATACACACACACACACACTTAAACAAACGTGTGTTTTTGGAACGTATTTTTGGAGCAGGGAGAAATTTGAAAGTCAAAGTTTTTACGAAGTTATTCAAATACAAATGAAAACAGTTCATAACACAGTCCTAATATCTTACGATCTGTTATTCGCATCAGCGTTTGAGTTGAAGTTTATTCAGATATGAGTGTTTTAGTGATTTTATGAAGAAGCTCAAAAACCAACGTAGGTATCAAGAGTCTTTTCTACTCTAGACAAAAAGCCAGAAATTTTAGGGGAGTGGGGGGGGGGGGAGCAGTCGAT
>NC_142938.1:12041337-12048837 GCF_046866305.1 Octopus bimaculoides
CAATAAAGTCTTGTTGTCATCTCTACCCCGTCTTTATTAATCTGCCACCAGTCTATCGTGTATGCTCTGTCCTCTTCCACACTCCTAAATTTCCCCATCTCTCTCTCTCTCTCTCTCTCTCTCTCTCTCTCTGCCCATATATGTACATGTGTGTGTATGTATACACATACATGTACATATATATGTATATATATATATATATAACACATACAAGCAGAATGTGAGTGTGTATATATGTATGATTACGGTGGCGGATTTTGTAAGCGTGTGAACAATTGACAGCTGGTCGCTCTCAACACCGAATGGTACTTGTAGCAATAGCAGCAGCAAAAGTAGTAGTAGTAGTAGTAGTAGTAGTAGTAGTAGTAGTAGTAGTAGTAGTAGTAGTAGTAGTAGTTGTTGTTGTTGTTGTTGTTGTTGTCGTTGTTGTTGTTGTTGTCATGATTTTCGCTGCAGTTATTGACATTTCGTCTCCTATATTTTGTTCTTGTTTAATTATTGTGCCGCGAGCCAGACTTGATCGAGAGTAACTCTCAGTGATGAATTCAATCTAGCCATGACTACCACTTTTATTTTGACGCTGCTAATGTCACTCTGTGCAATCCGTTTATAGATAGATAGATAGATAGATAGATAGATAGATAGATAGATAGATAGATAGATAGATAGATAGATAAGATTTGTGATCTACCAACCAATTATGCTGCCATGGGATTTGAACTTACAACCTCAAGGCATGCAACTAACACTCTAATGCAACTGCTATTTCACCACCCTAGAATGGTAATTTTCGTATCGATCCTGGTAGGATGGAAGGCAATGTTGACCCCGACGAGATCTTAACCCAGAATGCAAGAAGCCGGAATATATGCTGCATGGTACTTTGTCCGATACTCTAAAGAGCATAAAATCAATTTTGAAGAATTCGAAGACTGTACAATAACCAAAGGCGTGGAGACGGCTGCGTCGTTAAGATGGTCTGCGGTACATTGGGCAAGTGACTTGCATAATACCCACTGGCTAACTAATGCCTTGTGAGTGATTTTAGTAAAAGGAAACTGTGTGGAATCCCGTGATATGTATGTATGTATACATACACGTTTCAGTCATTTGACTGTAGCTTATTCTTTGTAACCCTAGTACTTATTCAATCGCGCATCTTCTGCCGAACCGCTAAGTTCTTGTTACTTAGCGGATCAGCAAAAAAAATAATAATAATAATGATCCGACAGAATAGGCACCAGATTTACAAAATAAGATCTTGGGTTCATTTGTTTGCCTAAACCTTTCAAAGCGGTGCTCCAGCATGGACGCAGCTCAATGGCTGAAACACGTAAACAAAAAATAAATAAATAAATAAACGATAAATAACATTTGTGGTTTCAGTTTGGATGTTTAATTATACCGTAATTAATAAAGCAAATAATTAATTCATAATGTGAACCTGATAGGATTTAACCCCGTTTTTTTGTTTTTGTTTTTGCAGTAAAAATTAATAAAACAACGTAGTTTATTTTACTGTTGCGTTATTTCAATATTCTACCGGAAGATGTATTAAAGTGGATGTTGAGAGGGATCCTAAGTTGTTACTTCCGCTTTTGGGAAACAATAAAAACATGAGTACATAATGGATTTTTCTGCATGAAACCTGTTGTTACACTTGCACTTAAACAAAACAATAGTGTATAGTAACTTTACTATGTTCTTGGCCTTCCCACTCAAATCTTTATATCAGTAAACACTTTATTCCACTCATTTATCTCTTCTTATATGTACATGACTCTTTCTATCTCTCTGTTTTCCTCGCGTTCAGATGGCTAAACGTTAGGCCCCCACCCCCTTCCTAAAAGCAACAGAACTGATTGAACACATCTCAAGAGTTGCCTTTTATATTCGATGTATTGTTCATGCAATGTGACTTGTGTATTACGTTGGAGCCCTAACTCAGCCAACGTTGATCCTGAACCTGCACGTCTCTGTGCAGGCCTGAACAGTTTCATATCTAGAATGTGCGCCGCTCAGTGCAGCTTTTAAGTTTACCTACAAACCTATACACTAAACCCAAAATGCCGCTTCAAATGTGTCGTCTGTCACGGACCTCCCTCCCTCGGCTCACCTCAGCTACGCGAATAGGCCTGGCAAGATTTTCCGAAGAAGTCTAGTAGTTGCCTACATTTGCAAGTCCACACCACCGAGATTCGTCCAAAGGAAAAGCCTTCGACTCTGGTCTATACAGTTTGAAATTAGTATGTCAGTGCAGGCATACAATGAATCGGGTCTGGAATTGATACAAGTTTTGTGAGTGAAACTGGGTTGATGAATATTTGCGACTCAAAATCCTAGTCTTGGTATAATGTTTCATGCTGAGATTTACATGATTTTGCTTGAGATTTACGTTAAGAATACGCGAGAATTTTTGAGAACTATATTAAGTTACGTGTAGAATTTTGCGTATTTCATTAAAATACACGTGAATTCTTAAGAATCACGTTAACGTATGCAGAAATTCTTAAGAATTATGTTAAGGTACGTGCGCGTTCTTGAGAATTATGTTAAAGGTATTCGTGGATTAGTGAGAATTACGTAAAGGATAACTTATCACGTTAATTCAGAGCAGCTCAGTTGGTCGAATAACTGAATACTCATCGTCGACAGAGACGGTGACTCATTAAATAACATGTAGATTACTGCATGTTTCGCAAGCGGCTATACACTTAGCAATGTAGGATACTCTAAATCCAATGGTTCCCAAGCACTTTTTGTCTATGGACTCCTTTGATTTCTATTTTCCTCTACTGGACCGCCATAGCCTTCCAATGTATATAAAAAGAATCCTTCCGTATTTTAAGAATTATATATACATACGTTTGTGAATGTGTGTGTGTGTGTGTGTGTGTGTGTGTGTGCATGTAAGCGTGTGTGTCTGTTTGTGCATATGTGTGTTTTTGTATGATGGTATGTGCAAGCCTCAGCAAGCTTGCTCTGGAAAAGATCGCCGGGAAGTCTAGACAAACACAGACACTGGATTAAGATAGATTGGGTGAGATAGATAGATATAGATAGATAGATAGATAGATAGATAGATAGATAGATAGATAGATAGATAGAGTCAGGCAGGAACAAAGACGTTGCTACCTTAAGGGTTACGAACAAAGAGAGAGCTGTCGGGAGTAGGATGGGCGAACCTATATAATATGATATAATTTAACAGACAAGACTTTCACAACACAAATATAACAACACACCACGAAACGCTTATACATACATTCTCTGATACAAATGCAGCCACACACACACACACACACACACACACACACACACGCACACAGACACACATACGCGCGCGCACACACACACACATACGCGCCCGCACACACACATATATATACATAGAAACACAATTATACATACACAAACATCCATGCACAGGTATACAAATATACTCAGACACATACAAACATGCATTTAAACGCATATACATACAGAACTGCACATAGACTTACACACATACATATACACGCATGCATATACACACACATGTGCACACATATATATAAGTATATATATATGTGTGTGTGTATGTGTGTATATACATATATATATATATTGAATATATATATATATATATGTATATATCTCTCTCTATATATATATATATATACATATATACATACATACATATATACATGCATACATATGTGTGTATATATATATATATATATATATATATATATATATATGTGTGTGTGTGTGTGTGTGTGTGTGTGTGTGTGTGTGTGTGTGTACACGTACATTTGGACAGATACACACATACTTCATATACACACATGAATATACATCTATCCACATATCCGCATACACGTATGCATACTGATTTATTTATTGTTCTTATATTGGTTACGGCTGCCCCTTTGTCTGTCTTTTGTCATCTCCCAAGAAAGAGAAAGAGAAAGAACGAAGAAAGAAGGCAAAGAAAGAAAGCAGGAAAGAAAGAAGGAATGAAAGCAGGAAAGAAAGAAAAAAGGAAGAAAAAGAACGAAGAAGGAAAGCAAAGAAAGAAAGAAAGAAAGAAAGAATGAAAGAAAGCAGGAAAGAACAAGAAGAAAGAAAGAAGCAACAGATAATAAAGTTGCTTTGTCTTGCTTAAATTGTATGTTACCACCGCCACCACAACCATCAACAGCACCACCACCGCAACAATCCCATCAACATAATCACGACACATAAAACCAAGACGAGCTAAGGGAAGTAACACAAGTAGCCCAATGACCTGATTTTAGATAAATAAATTCAAGGTCGATGAATTTAAACAAAATTATTTCCCGTAACCATAAGATTAGTTGGAAGGGGACAAAAATGAATCCTAGCGGTAATTGTAAGTGTCACTGAAAGTTAAGGGGAGATAATTTCATTATATTAAGAATTAATTTCACAAAATTATTTATCGGTGTAGCCATGGTTTTGTAGTTAAGAGCTCCACTTTGCAATCGGGTGGTTTCGTGTTCAGTTCCTCTGCGTGGTACCTTGGGCGAGTATCTTCTACTAGAGCCCCGGACCGGGCTGACCAATGCCTTGTGAATGGATTTGGTAGATGAAAACTGAGTGGAAGCCCATCCAATATGTGTGCGTGTGTGTGTGTGTGTGTGTACGTGTGTGTATGTGTGTGTGTGTGTGTGTGTGTGTGTGTGTGTGTGTGTGTGTGTGTGTGAGTGTGTGTGTGTTTGTTGCCCCCTCTCAACCGCCACACTGCTTGACAAGTAATGTTGACTTTACTTTCTTGCAGCCTAGCGGTTCGACAAATTAGCTCAATAGAATAAGTACTGGGTTTGATTTGTTCCAGGAAAACCTTCCAGCAGGGCTGTGGTTCAAAGATTGAAACAAGTAAAAGTTAAAAGACAGTAATCACTTTGTATTTTTAAGAAAAAAAATACAGTATACTCTCGCCATATCGCGATTCACCTATCGCGGTTTATCGTTTAAGCTTCTGTTTTGCATTTGTAATAAAATAAATATGTACAAATTATAAAAATAATTAAAAAAATATTCAGTACAGTACTGTTTCGAGTTCGCGGATTTTCACTTATCGCGGGGTGTCTTGGAACGTAACACCCGCGATAGTCGAGGCTGTTACGTTTAACTGTACATATTTAGAACAAAAATCTGAACCTAGATTGCAAGCAAGTTGAGGCTAGGGTAATTTTCAGCCATATTCGTCGTCATCAGCTAAGCTCAGAGAAACTTTGGCTTACTTTGGTCAAGCGATATAAATTTAAGTGTCTGGCCGAATCAGAGTTGACCGTCATCAGCGACGATGTCGATAATGATGACATCGATAACAACAACAGTAACAATGTCTAACTTCTGACATCGCTTCCTTCCTATAAACACAAACCGCCGTCACCTCTTTTTCTTCCACCACAGCCGCCGTCATCACAATTATTTCTAGTACCACCGTAGTCATTACTAACGCCATAGCAACCGTCATCACCACCATCACCACAACCATTGCCACCACCACCACCACCACCATCACCACCACCATTACCATCACCACCACCATTAACAACAACAGCAGGAACTGTAATATATATATACTACCAACATCACGCCATTTCATAATCATTGCAACAACTACCATCTCCACCTCACCCATAATCAGCATCACACCCGTCACCACCCCAGCACCATCATCATCATCATCATCATCATCACCATCATCATCAAGTTACAACTATTACCACAACCACTACTAAGACAACTACCATTACTCCTACCGCTACCCCCCCCCCCCAGCACTACCAATACTACTACAAAGCCACATCATCACCACCATTAATACCACTACCACCATACCACCACCTCCACAACCACCACTACTACTGCTGCTGCTGCTGCTGCTACTACTGCTACTTTTACTACTACTACTACTACTACTACTACTGCAGCTGCTGCTGCTGCTGCTGTTGCCACCAACAGTACTACCAGCACCAAGAACGCCAACAACAACAACAACAACATGCCATCATGAAAAGCAACAACAACACAACTACCACCGATACAATGACAACTACTTCCACTATCACCGCCACCACCACCACCACCAATCCACAACCACTACCGCCACCACCAAGACCATCACCACCACCAATCCCTTCCACACCATCTACCACCACTACCACCATCACCGCCACCACCACACCATCACTACCGCCACCACCACCGCCACCACCACTACCACCATCACCACCATCACACCATCACCACCACCACCACCACCATCACCACACCATCACCACCACCACCACCACCACCACCACCACCACCACTACCACCATCACCACCACCACTACCACCATCACCACCACCACCACACCATCACCACCGCCACCACACCATCACCACCACCACCACCACCACCGCCACCACCTACCACCATCACCACCATCATCACCATCACTAACGACAACAACAACAACAACAACAATAGCGATGACAACAACAATACCACGACCACCACTAACCATTACTACAATGACACTACAACCAGAACCACAACGAACACCATCAGCACCATCGCCAATACCACAGCCAAAGCCATCACCACTGTTAATATCAACAACAACAACATCAGCAATAACAACCATAGCAATCACCACCAACACCACAAAACTACCACCACCACCAACAACACTGCCACCACTACCACCACCACCACCACCACCACCACCACTACCACCATCACCACCACCAACATCACCACCAACAACAACACCACTACCACCACCAACACCACCAACACCAACACCACTACCACCACCACTACCACCACCAACAACAACAACACCGCCACCGTTGCCACCACCAGCACTACCACCATCACCACCACCAACACTACCAAAACCGCCACCACCAAAACTACTACCACCACCGCCACCAACACCACCCCACCACCACCACTGCCACCACCACCACTGCCACCACCACCACTGCCACCACCACCACTGCTACCACCACCACTGCCACCACCACCACCACCACTACCTCATCGACATCATCACTATTGTCACTACTACCACAAACATCAACACCACCAACAATCATGTCAACACCAAAACTACCACCACCACCACCACCACCACCAACACCACCACTATCCACATCACCACCGCAACCAGCATCATCGCTACTAATACCATCAACATAACCACCACCACCACCAGCAAACCACTACTAGCCCTCACCAAAGCCGCAACCGACTCCACCACAACCATCCCCAAAATCACTACCACTACCACCACCACCATCAAAATCAACAGCGTCATTACCACGATTACCACTACCATCACCACGAACACTGTCACCACCCCTTCGACCACCATCGCCACCACCGACACCAGCAAAAGCGACACTCGTTATTTCTATAATCACCAACACCCCCACCACAACCACCATCACCAGCAGACACATCACGGTCACCAACAGCGCCACCATCACCAGCAC
>NC_142938.1:12053837-12061337 GCF_046866305.1 Octopus bimaculoides
CGAAGCGCTTAAGAACGTACTTGAAATTCTGTGCTAGTTAAATCTTTTATATCGTTTCTTTTTCTTTTTTAATCAATAATGTTATTAGAATACTTAATTAAGTTTCTTCTTCAAATTTACTTCGCTTTGGCACATTTCTTATTCGTATTTCTTATTCTTAGGTCAGCTAATGTTCTACTGCTTATCACAGCACTTTTTTTTTCTTTATCATTATTTGGCTTCGTAATAATGTAATACGTATGTAATTAACACTTCTTAACCTTTTCCTTCATTTACGTGTTTTGTAATTTTTTTGTAATCAGACTAGTTTATTAACTTCTTAACACTTGTATCTCTGCGAGCTGGCAGAAGCATTAGCAGGCCAGGCGAAATGCATAGCGGTATTTCGTCTGTCTTTACGTTCTGAGTTCAAATTCTGCTGACGTCGGCTTTGCCTTTCATCCTTTCGGGAGTCGATAAATTAAGTACCAATTGCGTACTGGACTCGATCTAATCAACTGGCCCCCTCCCCAAAAATTTCAGGCCTTGTGCCTAGACTAGAAAAGAATACTTGTATATTTCTGTTAGTCTAATTCTCTTATCTCTATTAAATCTTTTCTTTTATCTGTGTTTTTTTTTTCTTTTAGCAGCTCTAGAATATTATGAGGCTTCTTAATTTTTCTCTTCACGTTTGCTTTGCCTTGGCACAGTTTCCTAATCAGAATCTTTTATTTTTAGGACTCTTAGCATATATTTTATGACCATAAGTTCTTATTATTTAACTCTGTTACAATATTGTTTCATATTACATCCTAAACTTTTCCTTAGTTCATTAATACCACTAAGTAATTACACATCTGTGTTGCACTAATTCTCTTATCTTTATTTTATAATTTTAATCGAGAATTTTATTAGAGTTCTTAACTAAGATTTCTCTTCAAAATTACTGTCTTGGTACCATTTTCTAATCCAATTCTCGTATCAATTCATCTAGCAAATCTGCTTACTGTCTGCCGTAGTAAT
Organism: Octopus bimaculoides; assembly: GCF_046866305.1. Classification (NCBI taxonomy): domain Eukaryota; kingdom Metazoa; phylum Mollusca; class Cephalopoda; order Octopoda; family Octopodidae; genus Octopus; species Octopus bimaculoides. The sequence goes on from NC_142938.1 coordinate 12,054,840, forward strand.
TTTAACAGTGTATCATTGAAGTGTACAACTCTAGGTCGTTGAGATTCAAAGTTATTTGATTATTCTTCCCTACATTTGTATCGGAGTCAAGTCTAGATCAAGATGCCCATTAATGGTCCTAGTGCGCGACGGAATAGAGGTTGTAATAGGGAATATACTCCTTCCATACAATACAGACAGGAGTTACTCTTTTATAATTCTCTCTTTTGTCTATATCTGCCGAATTGCTTGCTATTTTCTCATAGAGTGCTTAATACACGATATTCGGCACAAGACGGCGAGCTGGCAGAAACGTTAGCATGCCGGGCGAAATGCTTAGCGGTATTTTGTCTGCTGTTACGTTCTGAGTTCAAATTCCACCGAGGTCGACTTTGCCTTTCATCTTTTCGGGGTCGATAAATTAAGTACCAGTTGCGTACTGGGGTCAATGTAATTGACTTAATCCGTTTTCCTGCCCCCTAAATACTATATATATATATATATCTTTTAATCCGTGCCGTTCTCCGAACCTTCTTATTCTTACTACAGCAAATTCGCTGATCAAGTCTTTATTACAACAACAACTACTACTACTACTACCATCACCATCAGTACCACCACTATTCCTACCGTCACTATTATTACAACTATCACCACAACTGCTTCCACCACAACCACGGCCACATCTCCACCACCACTACTACTACTACTACTACTGCTACTACTACTACCATCAGTACCACCACTACCACAACTATCACAACTGCTGCCACCACAACCACGACCACCATCACCATCACCATCACCACCACCACTACCACCATACCACCATCGTCAGCAAAACCAACACCAACACTGCTAATACCACAAAAATCACCACCACCACAACTACAACTACCACAACCATCTCAACTACCACAACCACCACCCTTGCTACTACTACTACTACAACTACCACAACCATTACTACCATCAGCAGCAAAACCAACACCAACACCTTCAGTACTACGACTGCTACCACCACAACCACCACCACCACCACCACTACTATAACCACTATTACAATCACCATCATAATCATCATCACCAACACCAACACCACCATTGCTATACTACTACTACTACTACCACCACCACCATTGCTATACTACTACTACTACTACTACTACCACCAACACCACCTATCGTAATTCTTATCGTAATGTCTCGGAAGTGTCACACTGCACTAATTTATTACCGTCACTGTGTATATACTACCTTCATTATTATTTGATAATTACTATTATAATTAGTGTTGATCAGTTAAAGACGAGGTTGTTTTATACTCTGGGGAATTTATGTCTGCGATAATAAGATAATGAGCTGTTTCAATACCTCCATGTAAATAAACAAAGCGTCTATATGCGTTTAAACCTTAGTGGATGTGTATATATATGTGTACAGGTGTGTTTGTGTGTGCGTGTGTATGTGAGTGTGTTTATACGCGCATACATACATGGGTTTATATGTAGATGTGGCATCTTGGGGAAGTGTCTTCTACTATAGCCTCGGGCCGACCAAAGCCTTGTGAGTAGATTTGGTAGACGGAAACTGAAAGAAGCCCGTCGTATATATGTATATATATATATGTATGTGTGTATGTGTTTGTGTGTCTGTGTTTGTCCCCCCAACATCGCTTGACAACCGATGCTGGTGTGTTTATGCCCCCGTAACCTAGCGGTTCGGCAATAGAGACCGACAGAATAAGTACTAGGCTTCTAAAGAATAAGTCCTGGGGTCGATTTGCTCGACTAAAGGCGGTGCTCCAGCATGGCCACAGTCAAAAGACTGAAACAAGTAAAAAAAAATACATATATAGTTCTACATGTAGATGTATGCATACATAAATATTTCTACATATGTGTATGCCTAAATGTATTTATGTGTGTAAGGATATGTAGATAGATACAAAAAAAATTATAATTATAAGCATAATTATAATTAGGGATCAGCAAAATTGCTTCACCACATACCGAAATTTAGAAATAGTAGTTAAATACTATTCTACTACCATAAGATATCTCCCAGACAGTAATACTCCTAACTCACGCAGGCTGCTTGGTCGAATACATATTTTAATTATTAATACTCTCAAATTTGTAATTGAAATACTCTAAGTAGAAACAGTACTGTACTGTATATATTTTTTTATTATTATTTTCATAATTTGTATATATTTGTTTTATTATAAAACGCAAAACAACAGCACGGAGGAATCGACGTACGCTTAAATAATAAACCGCGATAGGTGAACGGCGGTAGGTGAACCGTGATAGGTGAACCGCGATATGGCGAGAGATCACTGTATCGACTTGCCTATCTTGCTTGTCCTTACATTTACGCCTCTACCCGCTCAAGTTCAAATCTCTTGAGCACTATGAAGTGTATTCTATACAGAGAATATCTGTCTCTAATCTATATATGAGTGTGTGTGTGTGTGTCTGTCAGTATGTATGGATGTATGTATAAATACGATACATGTATATAAATATGTATAAATACGTGTGTGTGTGTGTGTGTGTGTGTGTGTGTGTGTGTGTGTGCGTGCGTGTGTGTGCAGTGGAATAGAAGAAAACGTATTTAGTCGCAGCCCTTTAAGCTATGATTCCAAATCTGGCAGGGGCCAAATTTGCACTCCTTCTTCTTCTTCTTCTTCTTCTTCTCCTCCTCCTTCTTCTTCTTCTTCTTCTTCTTCCTCTTCTTCTCCTCCTTCTCCTTCTTCTTCTTCTTCTTGTTCGTCTTTTTCTTCGTCCACAATTTATTTTTTTCTTCTTCTCCTCCCCACTTTCCTTCCTCTCGTTCTCTTCCTCCCCACTTTTTCGTCTTCCTCTTTTTCTCCTGCTTCTTCACCTCCACCTCTCCTCCCTCCCCTTCTTCTTTTCCTCCACCTCCTCCTCTACTCCCTTTTTTTTTTATCTCCCTTTCATTGTAAGCTTCCAAGGAACGTATCAGTGTTTTCTATAAAGGAATGTTGCCAGCGCTTCGCTTTAAATCTTTTCTCATTTGTAAAGAAGAAAAAGTGAGTGAATAAGAGTGAATGTGTGTGTATGTGTATGCATATGTGTGTGTGTGTGTGTGAGAGAGAGAGAGAGAGAGAGAGAGAGAGAGAGAGAGAGAGAATAAGCGAGCAAAATACTTGACTGATATTTCATTTATTCGACCTGGAAGCATGAAAGTAAAGTTGACCTCGACATGATTTGAACTCAGAACGCAGAGAACCGGAACAAATGCCACAAAGCGTTATATCTATCGCTCTAAAGAATCTTCCAATTCAGCACTTCGCTATATTATATTATTGGCGATAACTTCCATTAAAATCACTTGTCTTAGTTCTGTGTTAGTAATCATTATAATATATATAACAATTGTTTAGGAACATATATTCTCTTTGAAGTTTTCTTTTTTCTCTTTGTTTTTTTGTTTCCCCCAACAACCACTACCACCACCATCACCTAAAGAGATCCATTAAGATATCAGCATGTTTTTGTTGTTGTTCACACGAGAACCTTTACTGAGTACGCAAATGTACCGAAGGGTCACGTAACCGATTTAAACAAAACCGACCTTAGCTATAAGGAATCGCTCGCTGTTTTCATTGAACCATAAATGTAAGAATCAAACCACTCTAAGATCTGACGATTCGCAACCGGTTGTATTAATGCTCAATGTTTTATTAAGGAGAAATGTTTGAACCTTTCTGTTACGTCAGCCATGTCTGGCCAGCTTATATTCTTATATGCGTGTGTACAAATATATATAATTCTAATCCTATTCTTACATATATGTGGATATGAGTGTGTGTGTGGGCATATATAATATATACATACATACATATTCATATATATATATATATATATATATATATATATATATATATATATATATATATATATATATATATATATATATATATATATATATATATATACATATATATATATATATATATATGTTAATTCTCTATATGAAGTATTAACAGTAACTGCACGATAAAGTGTAGTATATTGCCACTTAAGTGTGGCTGACCCCTAGGGGTGGATGTTACTGTTGCTTTTAGCCCCAGGAGGACATCTCCTCCAGCTGGCTTATCGACACACGACTGTGTCCTGTTTGCCAAGGGAGTTATCCCTCTCACCTCGGCCAGCAATATACTACACTTTATCGTGCAGTTACTGTTAATACTTCATATAGAGAATTAACATTGCTTGTTTTCACCTTTTCAATATCAGTGAAGAATGCCACTGGAAAAGAAGATATAAGGTTTGCCAGATTTGTCTCTCTCACCAAGGTCGTCAGCTGTCGAACGCCGACGAAGGGAAATAACCCTGAAATCCGGATACGTTCGTGCTGCTGGCCGAGGTGAGAGGGATAACTCCCTTGGCAAACAGGACACAGTCGTGTGTCGATAAGCCAGCTGGAGGAGATGTCCTCCTGGGGCTAAAAGCAACAGTAACATCCACCCCTAGGGGTCAGCCACACTTAAGTGGCAATATACTACACTATATATATATATATATATATATATATATATATATATATATATATATATAAATACATACATACATGTATATATATATATATATATATATATATATATATATATATATATGTGTGTATGTATATATCTTTATGTATGTACGTATGTATGGTGGTTACGGCAGCGGACTCGCAGTCGTAGGATCGTGGTTTCGATTCCCAGACCGGGCGTTGTGAGTGTTTATTGAGCAAAAACATCTAAAGCTCCACGAGGCTCCAACAGGGTGGGAGTGTTGTGGCGAACACCTGCTGTACTCTTTCACCACAGTTTTTTTTTTTTCACTCTTTCTTCCTCTTTCCGTTGTACCTGTAATTCAAAGGGGCCAGCCTTGTCACACTCTGTTTCACGCTGAATCTCCCTGAAAACTACATTAAGGGTACACCTTAAGGGTACACTTTAAGGGTACACCTTAAGGGTCCACCTTAAGGGTACACCTTAAGGGTACACCTTAAGGGTACAGGTGTCTGTGGAGTGCTCAGCCATTTGCACGTTAATTTCACGAGCAGGCTGTTCCGTTGATCAACTGGAACTCACGTCGTCGCAACCGACGGAGTGCCACCATACGTGTGTATGAAAAATAGATGTTGCTATGTAGTAAGAGGTTTATTTTCTAACCACATGGTCCCGGGTTCAGTTCCATTACTAGGCACTTTGGGTGATTATCTTCTATTATAGCTTAGATCCGTCCAAACATTTGTGAGAGAGAGCTTCGTATACGGAAACGGAAAGAAACCTGTCGCATACATGTGCGTATGTGTATGTGTATATACATGTGTGCGTTTGTGTGTGTGGGGGGATGTATTTTGTGTATGTGTTTGTCCTCCACCACTCCTTGAAACCGGTTTTGTTTCGTTTACGTCCCCGTAACCTAGCAGTTCGGTAAAAGAGACCGATAGAATCAGTACCGGGTTTTAAAAATGGGTCGATTCGTTCGACTAAACCTTAAAAGGGGTTACCCAGGATGTCCGCAATCCAGTGACCGAAACAGATAAAATATAAAATATATGCTTATATATATTCTTTTCTACTCTAGGCACAAGGCCTGAAATTTTTTGGTGAGGGGTCCTGTCGATTAGATCGACTCCAGTATGCGACTGGTACTTAAGTTATCGACCCCGAAAGGATAAAAGGCAAAGTCGACCTCGTTGGAATTTGAACGCAAAACGTAAAGACAGATGAAATAACGCTAAGCATTTTCCCCCCGGCATGCTAACGCTTCTGCCAGCTCGCAGAGATATATGTATTCTTTTATACACTAGGCACAAGGCCTGAAATGTTTGGGGAGGGGGCTAGTCCATTGGATCGACTCCAGTACGCAACTGGTACTTAATTTATCGACCCCGAAGGGATGAAAGGCAAAGTCGACCTCGGCGGGATTTGAACTCAGAACGTAACGGCAGACGAAATACCGCTAGGCATTTCGCCCGGCGTGCTAACGTTTCTGCCAGCTCGCCACCTTGACCATGTTTCTATATATATATATATATATATATATATATATATATATATATATATATATATATATATATATATATATATATATATATATATATATATATATATATATATATATATATATATATATATATATATATATATATATATATATATATATATATATATATATATATATATATATATATATATATATATATATATATATATATATATATATATATATATATATATATATATATATATATATATATATATATATATATATATATATATATATATATATATATATATTGAGAGAGAGATGTATGTATGTATGTTTTCATATATCTGTATGTATATTCGTACACACACTCACACACACAATCATACATACATATATATATATATATATATATATATATATATAATATATATATATATATATATATATATATATATATATATAGTACTTGTGTATATAAGATTGACCAGTGACCGGTCTGTTG
>NC_142938.1:12063837-12086337 GCF_046866305.1 Octopus bimaculoides
GACGAACATGCCTTCCCTTTTAGTCTTATATATATTTACTACCGTGGAGACGCAACGGCCCAATGGTTAGGGCAGAGGACTCGCGGTCATAGGATCGCGGTTTCGATTCCCAGTCCGGGTGTTGTGAGTGAAACAGGAAATAAGAGTGAGAGAAAGTTGTGGTGAAAGAGTAGAGCAAGGTTCGCCACCATCCCCTGCCGGAGCCTCGTGGAGCTTTAGGTGTTTTCGCTCAATAAACACTCACAACGCCCGGTCTGGGAATCGAAACTGCGATCCTATGACCACGAGTCCGCTGCCCTAACCACTGGGCCATTGCGCCTCCACAAATAAAATATAGCAGCTAGCTTTAAGCAGGTTGAGTGACAACAGAAATTCCCTGGCTGGCTCGTAAAACCACCGAAGTTTTATGGGCTGGTGAACGTTATTGTGTCCAAAACTACTCCATTTCCTACTTCTTAACTGGCTTCGACATTTTAAACATCCATGTGGGATTATGTTGTTGTTTATTTAACTAAATTTTAGTGCATAAGATGTTCAAACCAGAAAAACATTATCTGATAATGTTGTTTGTATTGCTGATTCAAGCTCCTCCATATGCTACCATAGAAGTTATGCAATGCCTTAATGCAATTAAATGATGGAGTGGAGTAGAGACGAGTTGTTAAATCATAACAAAAACAACACAAAATCAACGCTTGCTGAATCTGCAATAAATTCGCTGGGTGATGCAACTGATGCAACAGTTCTCCTTCGTTTATCTTGCATCACATAGATTGCACTAATTCCTAATTAGCATGCAGTCATGAGACAAACTACGGTAGTTAGTCAAAATTGATACACATGTAATTATATAATATGGTTGTAGAGTTATACTCTTTTACTCTTTTACTTGTTTCAGTCCTTTGACTGCGGCCATGCTGGAGCACCACCTTTTTGTCGAGTAAATCGACCCCAGGACATATTCTTTATAAGCTTAGTAATTATTCTATCGGTCTCTTTTGTCGAACCGCTAAGTTACGGGGGGGACCTAAACACACCAGCATCGGTTGTCAAGCGATGTTGGGGGGACAAACACAGACACACAAACATATACACGCACATACATATATATATATATATATATATATATATATATATATATATATATATACATATATATATATACACACATATATACGACGGGCTCCTTTCAGTTTCCGTCTACCAAATCCACTCACAAGGCTTTGGTCGGCCCGAGGCTATAGTAGAAGACACTTGCCCAAGGTGCCACCCTCCCCCGAAACTGCTGGCCTGGTGCCAAAATTTGAAATCAATATATTGGTCATGAATAAGGCGGCGAGCTGGCAGAATCGTTAGCACGATGGACAAAATGCTTAGCGGTATTTTGTCCCGCTTTACGTCCTGAGTTCAAATCTCGCCGAGGTCGACTCTGCCTTTAGTCCTTCAGGTGTCGATAAGGTAAGTACCAACCGTGCACTGGGATCGATGTAATCGATTTTTTCCCCACACCAGAAATTGCTGGCGTTATGTCAAATGTTGAAGCTAATAAATTGGGTCTTGGGTAAGAGGTTCAGCTCAAAGCTATCTCAAGCCTTTTAAGATAGAGGAGATTGATGTTAATATTGAACAACTGCAAGTGAACGAAATCAGGTAAAACACGAGCGGAAAGCTTAATTCCCGGGTAATATGTACTCTGAAGAGAAAGTACTAAATATAGTGATTAGCGCTGTGCCTTGGTAGACACGGGATAGTCACAATATGGATGAGAAAAGGGAGACGAATGGGATGAGCCTGAATGTTGTTGTTGGCACTCCGTCGCTTACGACGTCGAGGTTTCCAGTTGATCCGATCAACGGAACAACCTGCTCGTGAAATTAACGTGCAAGTGGCAGAGCACTCCACAGAAACGTGTACCCTTAACGTAGTTCTCGGGGATATTCAGCGTGACAGAGAGTGTGACAAGGCTGACCCTTTGAATTACAGACACAACAGAAACAGGAAGTAAGATTGAGAGAGAAAGGTGTGGTTAAAGAGTACAGCAGGGTTCGCCACCATCCCCTGCCGGAGCCTCGTGGAGCTTTAGGTGTTTTCGCTCAATAAACACTCACAACGCCCGGTCTGGGAATCGAAACCGCGATCCTATGACCGCGAGTCCGCTGCCCTAACCACTGGGCCATTGCGCCTCCACAAGCCTGAATGTAGCTAGCGTCGAATGAGCAGAAGCCATTATAAATAAGCAATTTCGTTAATCTATTTCCTTTCCCCATGCACGGATTCTTAATCTTTTGTTTTCATTTCTATACACGTCATTTTACACCTCTACTTGCGTATTCATCAAATTTTTTGTCCATATCGCAATAAGTCTCACTTCATGACCATCTATTCGTCATCCCATTGCATCTCCATAATTCTACAGGGTATCCACAAAGTCTGGGTACATGCGGATTAACACATACTTTAAGAAATTATTATTTCTTATATTTAATTGTTTATGTTATGATTTTATTTATTCCATAATGCCAGAGTTTGTGGACAACCTGTATATCCACAGATGTGTTTGTCTACACGTATGTGTGCAGATATGTACGTATGTTCAAGTTATCTAAATCGTATATATATATATATATATATATATAGGTTCAAAAAAGGAAAAAGACAAAAAGACAACAGCAAAAAACAACAACGTGAGGACGTGATACAGATTGTGTTACTAGACGTTCAGGAAAGGAAAGAAAGAGAATATGACGTTTCGAGCGGAGCTCTTCGTCGGAAACAAAGAAAGTCCAAAGAAGGGAAAAACGGAAGAAGAAAAAATCGCCACCGATATCCACAAGGTTACATTGTGGAAGGACGGGAAGGGAAAGGGTGGAGGAAAAGTTCTTTCTAAGACAGGAGAGTGCAATACATATATATATATATATATATATATATATATATGTGTGTGTGTGTGTGTATTTATGTGTATCTATACATATACACACATATACTTATACATATATATATATATATATATATATATATATATATATCTATACACACATACATACATATATATATATGCATACATACATAAATACATACATATATACACACGAATACATACATTAACAGAGTGAGAGAGAGGCATGGAGAGGGATATAGATATTCATAATCAAATACATATGTGCTATATATGCAAATATAGGAATGCATATACCTAGCTATATATCTGCATATGTGAGTGTACATATATACATATATGTGTGTATATATATACATATATATATATATATATATATATATATATATATATATATATATATATATATATATATATATATATATATATGTATGTATATACATGTGCGTGTGTGTATATATATATATATATATATATATATATATATATATATATATGCGTACAAATATACACAAATGTATTGTATCAGCATCTTTACCTGAGCCCACCTACCTGTATTGCGTGTGGGCTTGTATGCATGTGAATGTGTGTGTGTATGTCTATGTGTGTATACGTGTATGTGTATGCATGTGTACATGCGTGTGCGCGTCATTCTGACACCTATTTCCTCACGCCATTTATATCCTTTCGAACCGTAGCTCTGGTGTCCGCCACAACTACTTACCAGACCCAGCACCACCACTACCACATCCCAACACCCATTATTATCATTATTATCGTTATTATCATTATTATTACTATTATTATTATTATTATTATTATTATTATTATTATTATTATTACTATTATCAATCACGCTACAGTACGACTGTAGCCAGCTGAATAACCACGAAATCCACCACAATAAACAAAACTACAGACAACACGGAAGACCATTAATGACAAACATTATCTTTCGGCCATTTTAAAAAGCAAAAAAAAAAAAGAAAAATAGTTCTTTTATCATTCATATTCTTCCAAGTCGACATTTTTCTTCAGCATAGCAACCTTTGGAACGTTAATTTCATCAGAAGCAGCAAGACTTTCTTTTTGCAACTACTAAGGTCTCTCCAACTATCCAAATTGAATAAGTGTAATTAAGTTTAAAACCCATACTTTCTGGCCGTTGCGGTATGGGAGAAATAGAGAGTGAGAAAAAGAAAGAGAAAGATTGAGGAAGAGAGAGAGGGGGGAGCGAGGACCGAGAGATACACACACACACACACACACACACACACACACACATACACACACACACACACACACACACACACGGAGAGAAAACGGGCGCCAGAGAAGGTGACAGAGTTGCGAAGAAAGAAGAGGAAAACCGTACAATATATATGTGTGTTTATATACACACGCACACACAAGCGCACATACAAACGCACACGTCTGCATATATGTATGTATGTATGTATGTAAGTGTGGTTTATGTCTGTATGTATGTATTTATGTGTGTATGTATGCATGTATGTATGTATGGTAAGTGTGGTTTATATTTTGTGTAATTCATGTATATATAGATGCCGTATACATATGTTCGTATGTTTATGTAAGTAAATGATGTGTAACAAAGTTCTCTAACACACATACATATACACACAAATGTATGTGCACATATCATGTATGTACGTATATGTATACGTATACGTATACTACGCGCATATATATATATGCATATACATCTATATAATAATATGTATGTAGAACTGTATATATATATATATATATATATATATATATATGTATGTATATGTATATATATTTATATATGCATGTAAGCATATGTATGTGTATGTATGTATATATATATACGTATGTATGTATATATATAAATATATGTATGTACGTGTGTATGCATGTATGTATGCATGAATGTGTGTATGTATGCATATATTTAGACGTACAACTCGCCCACGCACACAAGATTTGCAGATCGCAACAAGTGTAGGCAAGTGTAGACCGAAAATTCAAACAACGGCTTAAACATTCGCGAATTACATTCAGCGATCTATCGATCAATAGTTTCAACACATACACACACACACACACACACATACACACACACGCACTCAAACATGCACAAGTACACACTTACACACATACACGCACACACATGCATACACAAGCATGCAAGCATTCAAACACACGCACACACGTATATAACGAATATTACTTTTTCCTAATGTTAATGAGTTATGCAGGTTTCAAGAACGCCATCTGAAATTTCATCGAGAAGAGAATATGAATAACTAGAAATTATACGTTAACAAGTTCTACAGCCATTGGAAGAAGGTAAATATAGGTGGTAAGAGAAAGATGGAGTCATACGAAGCAAAATATATAATGGAGAAAGAAGAAAGGATATGGAACGTCACTATATCAAAATGGCTGACAAACAATTCTTTACTTGAATCAACAATTCTAATTTAAAGCAACAATTACGATATATATGTATATGTGTGTGTGTGCGTGTGTGCGCGCGCGCGTGTGTGTCTGTGTGTCTGTGTATATATGTGTGTGTGCGTGTGTGTGTATGTATATATGTATGTATGTATATATATATATATATAAATATATATACATATATATAAATATATAAATATATATATATATATATATATATATATATATATATATATATATATATGTATATATATATATATATATATATATATATATATATATATATATATATATTTATCTCTCTCTCTCTCTCTCTCTCTCTCTCTCTATCAATCTATCTATATCTATATATATATACACACACGCACATACATACATAAATATATATATAATGCGCGTATGTGTGTGTGTGTGTGTGTGTGTATGTAAAAATAAACACAGATGTGTAAATATATATCTGTGAGCATATATATGTAAGAATATACATATTTACATGTATGTATGTATGTATGTGTATATGTATGTATGTGTATAATGTAAAAAAACATGGCTGTAGGTGAACGATGTTCGAAGCAAGAATAATGAATTCTTTTCTATGAAGATGAAATTAGAGAGAAAAATCTTAACGGGAAGCGTAGCATGGGACATACAATCGCTCCTATGTAATACGTACAATGACTATGACTATTCGTATGGAGAAACGTTTAATGAGCATTTCTTCTGGTATACGTGTGAATGTCTGCATGTGTGTGTGTGTGTGTGTGTGTGTGTGTGTGTGTGTGTGTGTGTGTGTGTGTGGTCTGATGTGATGAATAAAACAAGAAGACCCGATGCATATTTATTTATTACATTTTCGGTAGGGGAAGTTAGTTTCCTTAGGTTAGAGATAAAATATACATATTTCTTTTATTGAACTTCCAATGGATGTTCAAATCAAAATAGAAATGAAGTAAATAGTCTTTCTCTGTCTGTCTGTCTGTATCTCTCTCTCTCTCTCTCTCTCTCTCTCTCACTTTTTCCTTCTTTCAGTCATTATACACACACACGCACACGCAGAGGCGTAGCTCAGTGGTAAGGAGCTTGCTTCCTAGCCACATTGTTCTGGATTCAGTCCCACTGCGTGGCTCCTTGAGCAAGTGTCTTGTACTACAACCTCGGGCCGACCAAAGACTTGTGAGTGGATTTGGTAGACGGAAACTGAAAGAAGTACGTAGTATATATATATATATATATATATATATATATATATATATATATATATAGATAGATAGATAGATAGATAGATAGATAGATAGATAGATAGATAGATAGATAGATAGATAGATAGATAGATAGATAGCTAGATACATAATACACACACACACACAAACACACACACACACACACACACACACACACACACACACACACACACACTCACACACACACACACATATATATATATAGAAGTATTTGCTATTCGTGTCTGTGTCCGCCCACCATCGCTTGACAACCGATGCTGTTGTGTTTACGTCCCCGTAACGTAGCGGTTCTCCAAAAAGAGACTGGTAGAATAAGTACAAGGCTTACAAAGAATAAGTCCTGAGGTCGATTTTTTCGACTAAAGGCGATGCTGCAACATGGCCACAGTCAAATAACTGAAACAAGTAAAACAAAATAAAGATATATATATATATATATATATATATATATATATATATATATATATATATATATATCACACACATCGAAACAGGAGATGAAAAAAACTTTGGGGGAATATCATTTATTCGCCGTTACACATGTTTCATTTGCTAATAGGAATTACAAAACCGTACAAGTAGGAGAAACGGAGAAACATATAGGATGTTTCCGATAGTAAAGTCTTCAGATACAGAATCACATAATGAATAAAATTACACTGCAAAAAATATTTCCCAGATTTTAAACTCATAGCATACCTCATAGAAATATAACATATACATACGCACGTGGAATATTGGAATAAGCAGATGTGCTTCAAAGGACACAGTCTGGATTTTAGCCCTAACACCATTACGTATATATATATATATACTCCCATAATATAAGCATAATATAAGCGTGTATGTTTTCATGATGTCTCGTCGTCGTTTGGTAAATCGATTCAGGCCTTAGAACAAATGTAGAATTTCTTTTGGCCACCTGGAAAAATACACAACCATCTCATTGAACAGTGTTATAGGGTGAGTCATTATGCAAACATACAATTATCTATCTATCTATCTATCTATCTATCTATCTATCTATCTATCTATCTATCTATCTATCCATCTATCTATCTATCTATCTATCTATCTGTGTGTCTGTCTAACTGTCTGTCTATCTATGTGTCTAGTTATCTCTAAAAGGCCGGGCGGAGGTGGCTAATGTGTATATCGCATCAGTCATCGATTACCGCCTGACCGTCGTGCCTTGTCCCGATGCCACCATCACGAAACTAGAACGCATACTTTTCCACTTTCTGTGGAAGGGTGGCGTTCCGATGGTGAGGCGATCCATTTGCTGTCAACAACCGTTACGTGGAGGACTGGGGATGCCGTGGTTAATGATGCGCAGACATGCGCTGAGACTGCGGCATCTCTGGAACTTCATTGACGACGGTGAACAGGTGTGGGCGCCGTTTGTGAGGCACGCCTTCCCGCAGCTCGTCTCACTCACCGAACTGCAAACATGGATCAGGAAGAGACCGAAACTGGGCGAATGGCACCGCGAGTGTCGCCAAGCTCTACAACAGCTCTGCCGTCCGGGATCAAACTTGTGCAACTTCCAAACGACCAATGCGTTCTATAGAGGACTAGTGGAGGGGAGGTCTGACGACACTCTCGGGGCAAACCTGGGTGTCGACGAGAAATTCTTAACCCGCCTTTTCAAGACGACGTTCGGGCCGGGGCCTATGGATAATTTCCAGAGATCCCTGGCTTGGCAATGCTATCGAGACGCACTACCAGTTCGAGAGAAGATCTACAGACACGGTTCGAAAACCACCGGACCGACCTGCCCGAGATGCGGTCAGAGCGACGAAACCGTTCTGCACGCACTCGTGCAGTGTCCAGATATTTCAGAGCTGTGGACCTTCGTCGAACGGCTGTTGTCGCGTGTGGGACGAGCCCACTTATCAGCCGAGTCTATCGTGAATATTGTTCCGCCACCTTCCTTTAAACGGGAAGGAAAAACGGTTTTTGTAACACTGATAGCTATGGCAAAAGAATGCGTGTGGTGGACGCGTTTGAAAGGTCTACAAACAAACACTTTCCTCTCTGGTCAGTCCCTCGTCAACTTTTTCAAGTACCACTTGAAAAGGAGGATGAGGATAGAGAGGAAAGTGTTGTCGAATGAAAGTTTCAATAAAAAATGGGTAAATGTGGCAAGAATGGTAAGAATGAAAGACGACACCATTTTAAGCATAGACTTGTAACAAAAAGAAACAAAAAGAGAGAAGGTACTTACTTTCATGTACCTTTAAAAAAAGCCTGAGGTGACCGTGGTCTTTTCCGTAGGCTTTTCTCTCCACGGATAAACCTAATCTGTTCCCCGTTTTTTACATCGACTGTGATACACGATCCCTATTGATCGCCCCCCCCCACGTTTTTTTTTTTTTTTTTTTTCTTTTCTTCCCGCGATCCCTTTTGATCCAAATTATCCCCCCCCCCACAAAAAAAGCTCTACTTTGTAATTTGTCCATTTTCTGTATTTAGCCCTGTGTGGCTATAATAAAAAGATATCTGTCTTACATGTATATATACATATATATACATATATACATATATATACATATATATACATACATGCACACATACAAATATAAATATATATACATATATATATATAATGCATTCGCATTTCATACACATATTTGTTTATATATAAATGCATATATATGTATCGATACTTATATATGTATAAATATATTATAAATGCAGTCATCCTTATGCGTGTGTATTTACACACACACACACACACACATATATACATGAATATACACATATTCTGTGTATGTAGTACGTATATATACATTACACACAAGCAAACGCATATATATGGGTGTGTATGTATGTACGCATGTATGTATATGTATCTATACATATATGTACGTGGAGGTGTGGAGGCGCAATGGCCCAGTCGTTAGGGCAGCGGACTCGCGGTCGTATGATCGTGGTTTCGATACCCAGAGCTGGCGTTGTAAGTGTTTATTGAGCGAAAACACCTAAAGTTCCGCGGAACAGCTTGTTTGTGAAATTAACGTACAACTGACTGAGCAATCCAAAGACACGTGTACCCCTAATGTAGTTCTCAGGGAGATTAAGCGTGACACAGAGTGTGACAAGGCCGGCCCTTTGAAATACAGGTACTACTCGTTTTTGCCAGCTGAATGGACTGGAGCAACGTGAAATAAAGTGTCTTGCTCAAGGACACGACGCGTCGCCGGGAATTGAACTCACGACCTTACGATCATGAGCCGAATGCCCTAACCACTAAGCCACGCCCCTTCACTCTGGATACTTGAAACCCTGTTTAGAATTTAACGTTGTAAGAGAAATTTGCCGTCAACAAATGAAACTATTTCTTTCATAAAAATTTTGCATTTTTGATATCTGAAGAGTTTCATATAAAACAAAAAATTCCAAAACAAAATTTTTTAATTCTCTAATTTCTACGGTTTCTGCATCGTGGAACAGAACGAATACTGTTTGGCATTATGACTATTAGAAAAGAAGCTGCATACGTTTTCTCTACAACTGAGGGAAAAAAAACTTAAGAAAAGAAAATAAGCCATCAGAACTGCATCGTTTACGCAATGCGGAGAATATACAACGAGCATTGCCCAAATGACATTAGCATCAGATGCAGAATTCATCCAAGGTTGGAACCCAGTGCTAAGCGGACATACGCCATAGAAACCAGGAAACCGGGCCCATGATCCTGGCTAGGCTTTAAAAGAGCGTATAAATAAAATAAATTTTAACAAAAACTAATGTATTTTAAGATTAATATATAATGTTCGTCTTTGAAGAGAAGTAGAAAATGGTGTAAAATGAATATTTTATCTTAGTTATATTTACTCCAGGTAATGTTTCTAGTTAACATACTTCATTATAATGACCTGTATGTAAATCTAGGAGTCCTACCGTGTTTTACTCTTGAACGCGACATTTGTATTACAGCTTGTGGACAGAAAGGTTATAGCCTGTTTTAAAATTTTTAGATTTCTTACGAGCGTTTGCGGAAATATTTATATTTACACAAAAAGAAAATACAATATAATTTGTTGAATTTTGCGTTTAAATCAATATGAAAATGCCACTATAAATCTTAAATGATCATGCGAAGAAATGGCAGTAAAGAACATTAGAGCAATTTAGAAATATTCGTTGTCACAGTGTGATAATAGATTCGTTGTTCGATAACAAGAAATTATTGAGAAAGAGCTTACAGAAGATGAAATAAAACTACACAGGTATTTCCTGAATCACTTCAGTCACGTGAAGAACAATTAACTGATCCTGACCTTCTTCGTTTGGTTCAATCAAAAGCGCGAACAAAAAAGAAAAAAAGCGGATATCCAATATATCGATGAATATTGTTGACTAGGTAAAGAAATGTACTTCATATGATGTTTCGTGAATATGAAAAGTTTGAGTAAATAATAATGGACATCTAACGAAGAAAATACATTTTTCACCAAATTAGACCAAGTAGCATCGCTGCTGTCAGCAGATGCATGCAGGGAAAAATTAAGCAGAAATATAGAAATGCGGTTTAAATGATAATGGTTAAGTACTTTTGAAAGAAATGAAATTTGTAAAAATATATTAACTAGGATTATTCTGTAGAACACAGTAACTTTTCATAAAAATAATAACTGTTTTCGTTATACGATCATTATGTAATTTAGGAAGTATATATATATATATATATATATATATATATATATATACTGCGATAGAGAAATACATTTCTTTTATTAGCCACACAGGGCTCAACGAAGATGGGACAAATACAATGTAGAGCTTTTCTTTTTGGGAGGGGGAAGGAAGGAAAAAAAAAAAAAAAAAAAAAAAAATTGGTGGTGTCGATCAAAAGGGATCGTAGGAAGGGAAAAAGGGGCAGTTCGATCAAAAGGGATCGAAAAAAAAAGAAAAGGAAAGGCCGATCAATAGGGATCGTGTATCACACAGTAATGTTCTCGTGTAAAAGGAGGGGAGGACAGTTTAGGTTTAGCCGTGGAAGGAAAAGCCCACGGAAAAGACCACGGTAACCTTGGTCAATATTCTCATTGAAGAAACTATAACAGTAAGTGACTCTCTTTTGCCTTTTTGTTTTATTTTTTTTTTTTCTTGTTCATAGGGTTATGCTCAAGATGGCTCCGTCGTTCACACGTGCCATCCTTGCTACATTCACCCATCTTTTTTTGAAGCATTCACTAGACAAGACTTCCCTTTCTACTCTCAACTTCCTCTTCAGGTGATACTTGAAGAAGTTGATGAGAGATTGCCCAGAGAGGAAAGTCTTTGTCTCTAGACCTTTCAGACGCGTCCACCATACACATTCTTTCGCCATAGCCACAAGTACGATGAAAATAGCTCTTCCTTCCCGTTTAAAGGAAGGAGGCGCGACAATATTCACGATAGACTCGGCTGATAGACCGACTCGTCCCACACGCGATAGCAGTTGTTCGACGTAAGCCCACAGCTCGGAAATGGTGGGACACTGTACGAGTGCGTGCAGAACGGTTTCGTCGCTCTGCCGGCATCTCGGACAGGTCGGCCCCGTGTTTCTCGAGCCATGCCTGTAGAGCTTATCCCGAACGGGTAGTGCTTCTCGATAGCACTGCCAGGCCAGGGATCTCTGGAAGTTGTCCATAGGTCCCGGCCCGAAGGTCGTCTTAAACAGGCGGGTCAGGTATTCCTCGTCGACGCCCAGGTTCGCCCCGAGATCGTCGTCGTACCTTCCCTCCACTAATCCACTATAGAATGCGTTAGTTGTGATGCAGTCGCTCAAGGTTGACCCGGGTTGTTGGAGTTGCCGAAGAGCAGCGCGACACTCGCGGTGCCATTCGCCCTTCCTCGGCCTCTTCTTGATCCATGACTGCAGTTCGGTCATGGAGACGAGCTGCGGGAAAGCGCGCCGCACAAACGGTGACCACACCTGTTCACCGCTGTCTACGTAGAGCCGGAGATGTCGCAGTCTCAGCGCGTGTCTGCGCATCATCAACCACGGCATGCCCAGTCCTCCTTTTAACGGGTGTTGGCAGCAAACGGATCGCCTAACCATCGGAACGCTTCCTTTCCACAAGAAGCGGAAGAGGATGCGCTCCAGTTTGGTGATGGTAGGGTCGGGACAAGGAACGACGGTCAGGCGGTAGTAGATGACGGACGCGATGTACGTGTTCGCCACCTCCGCCCGACCTTTCAGGGAAAGCTTCCTCTCGGCCCATTGCCGGGCTAGAGTGGCCACCCTTCTCGTTATCTCGTCCCAGTTCTTCTCCGTTTGGAGGTCTGGACCAAACCAGACCCCGAGCATCTCAACCGGACCGTCAGTCCAACGTCCCACGACGGAGGCGCTACTTGACGGCATGGGGTTGCTTCTCCAGGTGCCGAGCCGCAAGCCCACTGACTTATCCCGGTTGATTTTCGCTCCCGTTACCGCTTCGTAGTCTCTCAGTGTCTCGCCGACAAGCTCGATGTGCTTTTGGCTAGACACTATGACGGTGACATCGTCCGCGTATGCCGACACGCTCGTCCCGCATCCCAACTCTCGCGGGATGCCCCTCAGCGTCGCCAGCTTCCGCAGTAGTGGCTCGAGAGTCAACACGTACAGAAGCGACGAGAGGGGGCATCCCTGACGGACCGAACGTGCAATGTCGAAGGGTCTTGATAGATGCCCATTGACGCGAACTACCGAACGGATGCCTCTGTACAAGGCAGCCATCCAGCCGCGGAAAATGGGACCGAAGCCGGCTGCTATGAGGACAGCCTCCAAGTATTGATGGTCTACCCTATCGAAAGCTTTCGATTGATCTAAATTGATCAGGGCCCCACCCATGCCAGGTTCCTTAACTACCCTCTCTATGATGTAGCGCATCAGATGGAGGTTGTCATGGATGCTCCTGCCCGGCACCGCGCACGTTTGCGCCTTGCCGATCAGTTTCTCGATGACAAGCGCCAACCGCTTGGCTAACACCTTGGCCAAAATTTTCAAGTCTGCATTGAGCAGAGTGATGGGCCTAAAGTTATCTATGACGTCCCCCTTGTTTGGATCTTTCTTCAGCAGCGTTACGGCTCCTCGACTTACAGAAATATAAGCAGAAATATAGAAATGCGGTTTAAATGATAATGGTTAAGTACTTTTGAAAGAAATGAAATTTGTAAAAATATATTAACTAGGATTATTCTGTAGAACACAGTAACTTTTCATAAAAATAATAACTGTTTTCGTTATACGATCATTATGTAATTTAGGAAGTATATATATATATATATATATATATATATATATATATATATATATATATATATATATACTGCGATAGAGAAATAGATATGCTGAAGGATAGTTCGACAGGCAGTTAGAAGGGAGATAGAAATTCATGTATGATTACGATGAAGGTGAGAATGGAAGACATTGGGAAATGGAAAAAAGCGAGAGTGCATAATAAAGTTGAGAAATCTATATACATACAGAAAAGAAATAATTGAGAATAACGAAGGCGAGTGAATAAGTGAAGGCATAAAAGGAATGAATAAAGAAGAGAAAACAGAAAATGCTACTTTTGATAGACTCAACCGGTAATTTGTAAGTCATATACAAAACTACCTGATTCCAAACAGACGAACAAAAAAAAAAGAAAAAGAAAGACATCTTTTACATAGAAAGAAGGAATTATTCGATGCGAAATGAACTAAAACAGAAGTACTGTAAAATGAGAACAAGAAATATAAGAATAAAGAGAAGAAGCAAGGCTCGAGGTAAATGGAATAAGAAGAATAACCAAAAGACAAAATGAAACGGAAGACGATAATGGAGTAAGGCTTGAAGCTGAAAGATTAAGAATTATTGAAGAGACGAGGATAAGCCACATCACTTTTGGCGAGTACCGCACCAATGGATTCATACATACATACATACATACATACATGCATATGTATATATATATATATATATATATATATATATATATATATATATATATATATATATATATATATATATATATAGGTATGTATGTATGGACATATGTACATATATACATATATATATATATATGTATGTATATGTATGTAGGTATATATGTATATTGCTGACGTCATAAGAGTTTGCAAACATTCGAGAGAATAAGGAATGATCTTGTTTTTTAGAATAGGTACATATATATAAAACTACACACACACACACACACACACACACACACACACACACACACACATATATATATATATATATATATAAAGTGTAGTATATTGCCACTTAAGTGTGGCTGACCCCTAGGGGTGGATGTTACTGTTGCTTTTAGCCCCAGGAGGACATCTCCTCCAGCTGGCTTATCGACACACGACTGTGTCCTGTTTGCCAAGGGAGTTATCCCTCTCACCACGACCAGCAGCACGAACGTATCCGGATTTCAGGGTTATTTCCCTTCTTCGGCGTTCGACAGCTGATGACCTTGGTGAGAGAGAAAAACCTGGCAAAATCTTATATCTTCTTTTCCAGTGGCATTCTTCACTGATATTGAAAAGGTGAAAACAAGCAATGTTAATTCTCTAAATGAAGTATTAACAGTAACTGCACGATAAAGTGTAGTATATTGCCACTTAAGTGTGGCTGACCCCTAGGGGTGGATGTTACTGTTGCTTTTAGCCCCAGGAGGACATCTCCTCCAGCTGGCTTATCGACACACGACTGTGTCCTGTTTGCCAAGGGAGTTATCCCTCTCACCACGACCAGCAGCACGAACGTATCCGGATTTCAGGGTTATTTCCCTTCTTCGGCGTTCGACAGCTGATGACCTTGGTGAGAGAGAAAAACCTGGCAAAATCTTATATCTTCTTTTCCAGTGGCATTCTTCACTGATATTGAAAAGGTGAAAACAAGCAATGTTAATTCTCTAAATGAAGTATTAACAGTAACTGCACGATAAAGTGTAGTATATTGCCACTTAAGTGTGGCTGACCCCTAGGGGTGGATGTTACTGTTGCTTTTAGCCCCAGGAGGACATCTCCTCCAGCTGATGTATATATATATATATATATATATATATATATATATATATATATATATATATATATACATATATATATATATATACACATATACATATATACAAGCACCAAATATGCTATATATAATCATATACATAGATTTCTGTACATGTTTGTATGCATAATAAATAATTCTGTTATATACACCTAAAATTTATGGAATAAATATTCCTCTCTATCCCTTTCTTTCTCTCTCCATATATGTGTGTGTGTGTGTGTGTGTGTGTGTGTGTGTGTGGTGAAAGAGCATTGTATACTGAGACGAAACTAAAATTAAACACGTATTTCCACAATAAAATATTTTGTTTAGGGTCACAAAGTTTTACACCGCCAATGAACCGATTAGAACTCGAGGCATATGAGATGGCAGTCCAATACCTAACCTACCCGGCCATCCCATATGCAGCTTACTCGATGCTGCGCAGATTCGGATCAACTTGACGTCTGACGCTAGATTTGTTTCATCACGGATGACGTGGAACTAAACAGCAACACAAACGCATATAAACACAAAGGCATATAAACACAATATTTTAATGTATATAGAATTTCATCGTAGTTGAAAATCAGAAAAAATAAAGAGCTAAAGAGCGTTGTAAGCATTCAGACAGACGAGATTCAGTGAAAACAAACACTGAGTCAGAACCTTCAGTTGTCTTAGTATTAATGTACAGTTTTAGTAAATTGTTTACAAAACACAGTAAGATCGTATGATCGTATGATCGACCTAAATTGAGAGATATTAAACTGCAGTAGTAGTCGCTATGTTGTCAATCTAAATGTTAGAAATAGCAGACAAACGTCCCTGAAAATTCTTCTTGAAAAAAGGAAGGCCAAATTGGCTGATGAAATTCGCAATGAATGTGTGCCTTGAATTAAATATACGTGATATCCAGAATGAGAACACTTTGATTATAGCTTTCATGGGTCAGAGATGACCAGAACGTTAAACAACAGCAACAACAGCAGCAGCAGCAGCAGCAACAGCGTCTACTACGACGACGACGACGACGATGACGACGACGACGACGACGATGACGACGACGACGACGACGACGACGACAATGATGTGTCAAAATATCAGGATCTATATTTTTACAGGCGTTGCTGCTGTTGTTTTTATATAAGCGCAAAGCAGCTTTGAATATCCGTGCCAATGTTAAGCCTGACATAGGTCAATCGGTGGAAAGACGACAGGCCAACAACTGACCAGACCTATCTTCACAGGTATACCAACATAACCTCTTCAACCGATGACCAGCCAATTGTATAACGCTAAAACAAATTTCGATTTTGCAATAAACAACAACAGGAAGAGAGAAAGCAAAGCAAGGAAACATGAAACTCTAGATTTCTCACACACACACACACACACACACGCACACACACACACACACGTATGTATATATAGCATTAATTGTGGCTTAAAATTTTGCCACAAGGACAGCAATTTTGGGGAAAGAGTTAAGTTGATTATATCGACCCCAATGCACAATTGGCATTTAGTTTATCGACCCCGAGAGGATGAAAAGCAAAGTCGACTCTGGCAGAATTTGAACTCAGAACGTAACGGAAGACGAAATACCCCTAAGCATTTCGCCCGGAGTGCTAACGATTCTGCAGGCTCGCCACCTTCACATCTAACATTAATAATCATTTCCACTGCAAGCCCAAGGCCTCAAATTTTAGGAGAAGGGATTAAATTGATTACATCGACCCCAGTGTGCAACTGGTACTAATTTTATCGACCCCGAGAGGATGAAAGGCAAAGTCCACCCTGGCGGAATTTGAACTCAGAATGTAACAGCAGACGAAATACTGCTCAATATTTCGCCTGGCATGCTAATGATTCTGCCAGCTCGCCGCTTTCATATATAACATTACTAATGATAAGGAGAAATGGAGATTTTTCACATCCATAATATATATTTAACAGTTATTTACAGCATGTTTTCCGGACCTACAACGTGTTTTAACTACAACCTCTGCACACTGTGGGATATGCAACCTTGCACCATGGTCGGTGTAGTTTCTTCAGGGTCCTTTATTCTACACAGCTTCGAAGTAAACGTAAACACACACACACACACACACACACACACACACAGACACACACACACACACACACACACACACACAAATAAACACACATATATATATATTTATATATAAACTTAAAACCTACTAAATTTCGAATATAATTCTAGTGACTTCCTTACCACACACAGGCACATACACACACAACACTCACACACACACATATATTATGACTTTGCTAAGGCATAGCAATATAAAATGGCGATTTCCTGGCTTCCAGACCGAACGGAGATTAAAAGATAAGGAACAAAGGATCAAAAATAATTATAAAAATAAATACAAAACACGCACAAACGTAACAGCAAAATCTGCAAGAAGGATCGCAACAACATCAATAATGATAATAATAATAATAATAATAATAATAATAATAATAATAATAATACAATGAACACAACCAAAAACCGAGGAAACTCCACTGATTATAAAGAACAATATGAGAGAATTAATGGAAGTCAGCATATGGACAAGTGTTGATATGGATTTCATAATTACTCTAACAGACTGTCACTCACCAGATGTCAAAATTTAAGAAGACTTCATTATTTACTCAGATGTGTTGAATTATAAACAGACGTACTTATAAGTGTATATATGTGGCTTGTGTATATAAATGTTTATATGTGCCACGCGTATATATGTATATACATATGAATATATATGTAAACATATATAAATATATTCATGTACATACACATACACACACATATATATATGTATGTGTGTGTGTGTGTGTGTGTGTGTGTGTGTGTGTGTGTGTGTGTGTGTATGTATGTATGTATATACGCACACTCAGTCTATTTTTCTCTGCCTTTGGAAATACATACATGTATATGTATCCATATATACATATATATACGTGTGTGTATGTATGCATGTTTGTACGTATGTGTACGTATATATATATATATATATATATATATGTATATATACATGTGTATATATATGTATATATATATGTATATAAATACATACATACAGACATATATATATATATATATATATATATATATATATATATATATACTTTTGTGTGTATATGTATATATATGTGTGTGTGTGTGTGCATACATATACATATAAATACATATATAATATACATATATATATGTATATATATATATACAGACATAGACATACTTAAATGATTGTGTTTCTAGCATATGCATGACAAAGTGTGTCAATGCATATATATATATATATATATATATATATAAAGATATGCGCACGTATATGTACACCACATGCATACACACACGCACATAGACATATATATATTATATAAATGATATTTATATATATATATATATATATATGCATATATACATACATATATGTACATACCTACATATATATGCATATATAGATGCATATATGGGTATATATATATACATGCATATATGTGCATATATATATATGTGTATATATATATATATATATATATATATATATATATATATATATATATATATATATATATATATATATATATATATATATATATATATATATATATATATATATATATATATATAAAAGCGTGTTTACGTTTGTGTATAGAAATCTATGAGTATATGTCAGGCGAATCAACAGATTCATTTTCCCATATTGATATTCCTGTCCCCTAAGGAAGTTTTAAAGAGAAATCCATTCTAAGCATTTAGTATACATTATATGATGTCAACGTCAATATACGCATACGATGTCTATCTTTTGTTTTTTCTTTTTTTTTTTTTTGCAATATATAAAGACACACCGACTGACCTATATGTTTCAAGATTGATAAATTGATACAGACTAGTACAAAAACGTACCTATACACACATACACACAATGACAGTTAGCAGTGACGTTTACGAGGCAGCATGTTGAGTGATATCCTTGCGTTTACTTCGCAAGTTGTGAAATTTGCGTTTTTTTGTGATCACGTGTATGCAGCAGTCTGCGATATTGTCATGGACACGAACAAAGATCCAACGTGAAATTTGGCGTTAAACTTGGGAAGTTTTCTACAGAGACATTAAGCATGCTGCGGCAAGCGTACGGTGGTCAGGCAACGGGTTGTACACGTGTATGTCGTAGTCTGCGATTTTTTCATAGACAGGAACAAAGACTCCAACGTGAAATTTGGCGTTAAACTTGGAAAGTATTCTACAGAGACATTAAGCATGCTGCGACAAGCGTACGGTGGTCGGGCAACGGGTTGTACACGTGTATGTCGTAGTCTGCGATTTTTTCATAGACAGGAACAAAGACTCCAACGTGAAATTTGGCGTTTAACTTGGAAAGTATTCTACAGAGACATTGAGCACGCTTCGGCAAGCGTACGGTGACGAGGCAATGGGTTGTACGCAATGTTTCGAGTGGTACGGGCGCTTGAAAAGCAGAAAGAAATCCCTGGAAGGGATGGTGATGATGGTGATGATGGTGATGACGATGATGATGAAGAAGAAGAAGAAGAAGAAGAAGAAGAAGAAGAAGAAGAAGAAGAAGAAGAAGAAGAAGAAGAAGAAGATGATGATGATGATGATGATGATGATTATGACGATGATGTCGGAAAAACTCAAGGAAAAAGAGACGTGTATGTGTGCAAGTGAGTGTTTGTGTGTGTGTGTGTGTGTATCCATATATGTATGTTTGTGTATATATATATATATCTATGTGCGTGAGTGTGTCTATATATGTATGTATGTGTGCGTATATACATGTGATGCTAATTGAGTGATTTGTAAGATGCCTCAGAGAAAAACACTATACTGTAACAGAGAACATGAATAGTGACTTTTTTATTATTATTATCATTATTATTATCATTATTTATTTATATTATTCATATTCTTTATATTATTTATATTTCTCCATCTCCTAGTCTTCATCCACTTTCTTCTCTACGAGTTAAAATTACTGTATAAGCCAGCTGAAGCCAGTTCAATGCAATTAATTGAAGCTAAGCGCTTAGTTTTCGACGAGGAAATTAATATCGTTAATGTTACGAGTGTATTGTCTAGCGAGATAATAATAGTTGAATGTTATTGGTCTGATATGAGATACCCGAGAAAGCAAATGATAACAGCATTGAAAAATAGCAAATGATAAGAACAAAAACATCGCTGTTTGGCATGGTATTGCTATACCACTAGAAGCATGATGTATCGTTTGAGTCTGCCAATGGATATATATATATATATATATATATATATATATATATATATATATATATATATATATATATATATATATATATATATATATATATATATATATATATATACTTATATATATACATATATATATATATATATATATATATATATATATACACACATGCATGCATACATATATTTATATATATGGATATTTGTATTTATATGTAAATATATATACACGTATATAATATATGTATATATTTATATACATGCATATATATATATACTCAAATGCATACATAAACACACACACATATTTATATATATACTTACACATACAAGCATACAAACATGTAAATTTGTATGTATGTGTATATATATATATATATATATATATATATATATATATATATATATATATATATATATAGAGAGAGAGAGAGAGAGAGAGAGAGAGAGAGAGAGAGAGAGAGAGAGAGAGAGAGAGAGACGAAGGCCTGGCATATCAGTTGAGATGTGGATATCGATTCTCGATGCAAATGATACGATATAATTTAGGTGAAGACATGGATGTAACACTAGAGGCATAGATATCGGTAGAAATTGCAAATTATGCAACGGAAAAATACTGAGGCATCGCATATCCTTTAAAGTAAGAGAAGGCACGTGTGATATGATTGGAAATCTGCAGGATACGATGGAAAAATTATGTAGATATCACTTGAGGCATGGACATCGGTCGTGAATACAATTTATACGACAAATTATATATGGACTCATCGTATATATGTTGCAAATGGGTATGAAACGATGCGACTCTAGATGAAATCATTGTATATCGATGGGAGAAAATATATATCGTTTTAGGCACGCATATCTGCTGTGAATGCAAATAACAGTGATAATATCTAGGTGAAAGCAGTGCATGCTTCTTGCAGTATACATATATCTTCGAGAATACGAAGATACCGAATAAAAAGACTGAATATTTGCATGGTATAACATGCAAAAGTTTCAACAAAATCTAAGAAAAGGCATAGTATGATATATTTTTTTAGGGATGATTAACAGCTGGAAAAGCAGATGAAACTAAAAATCTTAAAAGGGTGGTTATATAATCGCTTGATTGTGCAACATTTTATAAGGATTACCAGACAGAAAGGAGATGAAAAAACGCGCGAAGAAGGTTGTTGCAAAAAGTGAAACAAGATGAAAGATAAAAAAAAAAAACGAATGCCACGTTCTTCGTCTTCTTCGATTGTAGATGCCATAGTTAATGTTGATGGTGCAACATAATAGAAATGAAGCCAACTCTACACCACACTGCTTAATTCCAGATCCGAAATTTTTAGCAGGTGTGAACACATAGACAAGTTTCTTTTTTCGAACCGGAGAACATTATATGCTCTAGATTGAAAAACTGTCTTCTAGACTTTGCGTCATTCTAATATTTAAGATGCAGGATTGTGATCGGGTAAAGGTTTAGCTATTGTTTCTTATTCATCTATTGAACACACACAAACGATTAGTCGGCTCATATTCTACAGATTTCTTTCTCTCTTTTTGAAATTTCTATTGTTCATTTTTTCCCAACCGCTCTCAGAAATTTCTCTTATATTTTTGCCGTTGGAAT